>NW_026880481.1:0-305309 GCF_032173495.1 Musca vetustissima
CAGATACTTGAAATGAAAATATAGGGAACATACCAAAAAATTAACCTATACCGATAATTCTACGAACTGGTTTATATAAACCATTGTGTACACCAAATACAAATTTCAGCATTTTTTACTGATACTAATAACGCATGATAGAATATTATTGGGCTTATAATTATATGAGGGCTATGCCTAATTAATGACCGACATAGACATCGTCTTAGAATTCCATAATTTGTAGGGAAAACTGACTATTTCGAGTATACTTTCATAGAATACGCCTATATGGGGACAACCCCTACACGCGGACTAACTATTTTAATATAAGAAGGGGGTTATATGGGAACTACCCCTAAAAGGGGCGAATATTAATAATTTTTGGTAGGAAGATTTGTTACCATATGTAACTACAAAATACCAAATTACTACGAATTCGGTTGAAAAACCCGAAAATTGAGGATGTCTTATATGGGGCTACCCGAAAAAAATGAGCCTATATTTACAACTTTTATTGAAGAAATTTGGTACCCAATAAAAAACCCATTATACCAAATTTCAGCGAATTCGGTTTAAAAACGCGCTAAAAAAACCCAAAATATCGAAAATTGGGCGGTACCGTTTTATGGGGGCTACCAGAAAAAGTGGATGGATATTTATATATGTACCAATTTTCAGCGAATTCGGTTGAAAAGCATGCTCAAGAACTCCAAAATATCGAAGATTGGGCGGTACCCTTATATGGGGGCTATGCCTAAACGTGGACCGATATAGCCCATCTTCGAACTTAACCTGCCTGCATACAAACGACGTCTCTTTGCAAAATTTTGGCGAATAAATAAATTTATAATATAAGTATGCGAAAAGTACAAAAATGTACTAAATTTGGTACAATTTCGTAGCTTGTGAATGGATAGAGAAAACAACTTGAAATTTGAAATGTGAATTATGGCTGTGATGTAGGATCGATTTAAGTAGGTGCTTTTGAAAGCATGTACTCGTGTGTACCAAAAGTACTATATGGTACTATATTAGTACCATATTTAATTTGGAGGTACAAATCGAGCTGGAATCCAGAAATTTGAAATTAACAATAACGTCAGACTACTGGATTGGGATATGTACGTAGTTTTGGAAATTGTTTACTTCTGTGTACGAAAAGTACTAAATCGTACTATAAGTGGTACAATTTGGATGAGGGTAAACCGATAGAGTGGGAACAATGAAATTTGGAGTCAGGATCACTGTAGGGTTGTAGGATTTGGGTCAGGATTCAGTTTAAGAAATAAATACTTAAGTACGTACTAAATTTGGTACAATTTGGATTTTAGATGAACCAATAGAGCTAGAATCATGAAATTTGGAGTTAGGATCACTGTTGGGATGTAAGATTGATATATGAACAGAATTTGATACAATTTGAATTGTGGGTGAACCGATAGAATTGGAATCCTGGAACTTGGATTTAGGATCACTGTGGAGTGTAGGCTTGGGATAAGTAGGAGGTTTTGGAAATCCGTACTACTGTGTACTAAATTTGCTGCAATTTGAATTTTGGGTGAACCGATAGAGTTGGAATCTTGAAACTTGGATTTAGGATCACTGTAGATGTTTAGGATTGAGGTATGCAGGAACTTTTGGAAATTGGTACTTCTATGTATTAAATATGGTACAATTTAAATTGTGGGTGAAGCGGCAGAGCTGGAATTCTGGAACTTAGATTTAGGATCACTGTGTAGTGTAGGTTTGGGGTAAGAAAGAGGTTTTGGAAATTCATACTACTGTGTACTAAATTTGCTACAATTTAAATTGTGAGTGAACCACTATAGTTGGAATTCTGTAATTTGAATTTGGAATCATTGTGGGAGTTGGGATCGGGGTAAATTTAAATATTTCCCATATTCGTTAACGAAGTAGCGGACATATGCTAGTATATATATATATAAGCGGACTATAATTATTATTTCCTTCACCACACTGTATTATGTCTATGTGCATACGAGTATGTTTGTAAGAAGTACAAGGAAACGAGTTAGACCGATGGTTCCTTTGGAGAATAGGCGTAAAATCGATTTTTTAATGTCCGTTTGTCTGTTGATACAATATTTTAAAAAGATACAGATCACAGTAATCCGAATTTAATGGAGTTCAGCACAGCTCATTTATTTGGCCCAAGGACGAACCATATTGAAATTGAAAAAAATCGATTCAGTTTTAGATGTAGCTCCAAAATTGCTATGCTTGCGCGATTGCGACAAAATTCTGCACATCGTAACATATTAAACGCCGATTGACATGTGTTACGGGTTGCTTAAATCGCTTCAGATTTTTATATAGCTACAACATATATTTTCGTCTGATTTGATATAAATGGTGCACCAATGACCCTATGTGTGTTCGATTTACACAAAATTTAGCATAGCATACTGAATTGAGTATTAATAGACTTGTGTAACGTTATATTAAAATCGACCCCCATTTAAAATAGCACCCATATATGTTTATGGATGATTTTATCTAAATGCTGCATCAAATGACCATAGTTTTTTTTTTCGATTAACACCAAATGTTGCGCCGCGTCTCCATATGGATCTACAATGACGACTTTTATGTTTAATAGAAATTAGTTCTGATTTTGATGAAAGTCCCATACATGTTTTGGATTTTTTATAAATGTTGTAAAATCAACCAAAGTTTGTCCAATCGAAAAAAAAATTTGCATATAGTAAAGAATTAAATCTAGAATGAAGTGGACTAATTTTTGTTGATTAAGATATACACTGGTGGCCAAAACTAAAGTATCTGAAATTGCAAAGTGAATAAATGACCTGACCTTTAAAAATAAACATATTTGGCCTGTTCCTGTTCTGTTTTAATAGTAAAGCTAGTAACAGAAAACATTTCAAAATCGCTCTCAGATTACAAAATAATTTGAAAAGTTCGGGAACGCAAATCTAGTAAATATGCCAAAATTAAATGACAATACTTCAAAATCAACATAACAGCCAATCTGGCATTCCGGTTTACCATTTTTAATCGGAAAAATTTTTCGACTAAAAAATTTACAAAGAGAACGGCATTTTGTTTTGTGTTCTCTTAAATTTTGTTCAATGTTTTACCAGTTTTATCAGTTCAGGAACATAGTCTGATGCCATATATAGCATTTCCAGATTAAATGAAACATTTTCCAAATTAAATTCAACTTTTTCCAAATTGAACGAAACATTGGTTTCGAATTTTACAGAAACAAGTTGTCAATATTAAAATTACTTATAACCTTAGAGCAATTTCTATTTATAATGTTTATAGGTATTTTGCTTCTAGAGGAGATAAATACCAATTTATCTCTAGACTCATTTCTTTTTTTATCTTATTTCAACGAATAAACAATTTCAAATTCACATCTTTGAACTTGATAATATTGATTTGTTTGAATGTCCAAAATATAATAATCCATGTGTAATTGTTGCAAACTAAGAACTCATCCACAAAAAGTGTTTTATGTAATAGCTCAAATATACATACAAAAATCTACCTAAAAAGTCTACAAAACAAATATTATAGAAATGCTTATATTTATTTATGAAGAAATAATAGAGAAAATTGTTATTATCTATTAAAAATATAGACATTTGTTTATTTATTGGATTTTTAGCAAATACTTTATAATGGTTGTTGAGTAAGAGAATACCCAAAACATATATTTGCAAGTTATTGTAATTTTAAGTTGAAACAAAAAAAAAAACATAATAATAAAAAATAAACTATATTTGTATATAACATAATGTGTGTAAAAGAATATTTAACTGAAACAACTGAAGGTGTGTCTAGTCAACGATAATCGAATTTCTAGTTACTATTCTGTTTTTCTTTATTTCCAGACAGATATAAAATTAATTACATGTTATAGACAATATTATTTAAAGAGACATTTTAAAATTATTGTTTTGATTTCATTAAATACAAATAAATAAATTCATATTTGAAAAAAAAAAGAAATGCTTGTGTTCTTTTTATGTTGGGGTAAGTACGTTTTACGTTGGGTAAGTACTGTTTTATGGAGCAGTGGCAAAAGGAATTTGAGAATATGCAGAGAATCACTTTCGGAGTCTATTTATACATGTCCACCCGTCTATTTATTCTTTTGAACAAAGAGCAGGTCGCATTTATGATCCTAATTGGATAAAATTTGGCCTAAGGACGAACCCTTTATATTTTCGTCTGATTTTTCGTAAATAGTGTACCAAACTGCCAAGGTATGTCCGATTGAAACAAATTTTTCCCAGAGTAATGAATTGAGTACAGATGAACATATGCAAAATTTTATTGAAATTGGTTCAGACCCCATTTATATTTTCGCTAGATGTTAGGTAAGTGATGCACCAAACTCCAAAGGATTGTCCGATTGAGAATAAATTTTGCGCAACGTACTAATTTAAGTGCAAAATGGCGCATGTGAAGATTTCTCGAAATCGGTTCAGATTTAGATATAGCTGCCATATATATTTTCGTTCTATTTTATGCAAATGCTGCTCCAAAATTCTAAGTTTTGCCCCAAAATGTTTTGTCGGGCTTGCAGCAAATTGCCGATAGTTATATAATCTCATCCGATTCCATATCAATTGTCCTCCTGGTCTATTGACAAGATATTGTACATCCCTGTTTGGACCCAAAGTAGTGAAGGGTAAAGTACAGTCCTTACTGGTTATTTTTTATACCTTCCACCGTAATGTGGAGAGTATATAAAATTTTTAATCTCCGAATATTCGTTATTTAGGGATTTGTTATAGACTTTTCAGCCGAATTAACTATAATTTAGTATTCAAATATCACTACGCAAAATGATTAATTTTAATTCCCGTTTTGGAATATTCCCATAAAATGCTTAGCCTCCCTATTAGGTAATCATTTTTTTCTCACGTCTATTTTCGGAATATTCAAGGTCCAATCATAGCATGAATTTTCTCCCGGGAGCCCACATTAATTTTATATATTTTGAATGTCATCCTCAGGGTGAAGGGTATAATAGTTCGACTGGGCCGTTTTAACTTGTTATTAGATGTCCACATTTCATATGTATAATGGTAGTTCGCATGTTGAGGTTTTTGTAATTTTATAGTCACATGTTCAAAACGAATTGACAACATCATGAGACTCTATGTTATAATAAATGTTTTGTGTGCGTTTTTCAACCAAATTGCCTGTAATTTGGTACTTTGGATTTCCATTGGGTAGAAAATCTTCGTATCAAAACCTACAAATATTAAATTTTGGTAGACCTCATATAATCTGGTCCGTCAGTATTCGGAATGTTGCGGAATTCAGTTACATTTTTCAACCGAAGTTTAATTCTAAGAAATGAAATATTAGAAAATTTGATTTGCAATAAGTCTTGTGGACTTGTTTGCAGAAACGTGACTATTAAATTTTGTATAAAACCTGAACGCCATTTTAGTTACTTCACCGCCGTATCGTAATCAACGTCCCCGAATAAGTTTCTGAGTCCATTTATATATGACCGGCCGTGTGTCTGTCTGTTAGGCACATCTGATTTATTTGGCGCAATATATAGATACTGGGGAAGTGTCCGCTACTTGCAGAAGGGAATACCAAGCATATAATTAATATTTTACCTCTATTCCTACATCTAATATCAAGTTTATTACCATTTAGTACTCTTCATACACATAAGCACGAATTTGCGAAATCTTATTCTTATTTACCTTATACAGATTCAAACGTGATCAGAATTCCAATTATATATTTTATCAAATACCTACAGGTTCCAAATTTAGTTCCATTCAGCACTTTTGGAACACATAAGTACAGAGTTTCAAGACTACCTCCAGATATCATCGTATTTCTGATTTCACTAAATCTAAAAGTAATGATAAATCCACCAAAGTAAAAATTGTACCAATCTTAGTACTTTTCGAACTCATAAATACGAATTTCTAAAAATACATTAATCCTCCTTTCAACCAGTAATCGTAAGTCTAAATTTAATAATGTTACCAGATTTTTCCAAAACTATCTTCCTACACCTCAACATTAATCTTAGTTGCAGTTTTCAGGTTTTCTTACAGTAATAATTTATATTTGACCAAATTTAGTACCATTTAGTACACCTATTTACGAATTTCCTTCACTCCAACAGTTATTTTAATTCTAAATTTCGGGATTCCAGCACCATCTGTTCACCAAATTTTATTAAATGTAGAACTTACACTTTTCGTACCAATAATTACGAACCAATTTCAAGAGTCCAGCTTTATCCTAGGTAAACGCAAATTGTACCAAATTTAGTACCATTTATTACTTTTCGTACAAATATGTGTGAATTTCTAAAGCCATTTCCATACTTCAACACCACTTCCCAACATGTATCTCTATATATAACAAGTGAAAAAGCGTTAAGTTCGGCCGAACCGAACTTTGGATACCCTCCACCATAGATATACTGACAGGTACTTGAAATAAAAATATAGGGAAAATACCAACAAGTGGCTAATGAGGGTGTATAACTTTGACACGGTGAAAATGTGCATCACCGAAATATTGGTTCTAAACCCCATGTTTCTTTGGACAAAATCCCTTTCAGAAAATTGTGATTTCATCTAAATTTTGCCCATCTTATTATTTTTTCCAAACTTACTTCAAGTTCGAAGGTGGGGAATATCGGTCTACTCCTTCTGGTACCTCCCACACAGGGACTAAATGGGGGTTATAGTTCATTATCGAACCTTACATCCTAAATTTTTATCTCGCTATCCTCCGCAGGTGAAATGATTACAACAGAGTCTTAGAACCAAACTCAAAACGCGGAACAAATCAGATAACTATTTTAATATACAAAATGGGGTTATATGGGGACTACCCCTAAAAAGGGGTGAATATTAATAATTTTTAATGGGGAGATTTGTTACCATATACGAATACGAAATACCAAATTTCAGCGAATTCGGTTAAAAAACGCGCTCAAGAACCCTAAAATACCGAAATTTGGCGGGTACCCTTATATGGGAGCTATGCCTAAACGTGGACCGATATATCCCATCTTCGAACTTGACCTGCCTGCAGACAAAAGACGACTCTATGCAAAATTTTCGCGATCTATATCAATTCGTTTAGACGCTAGAGTGATTACAACTGACAGACGGACATGGCTATATCGTCATAGAATTTTACGCTGATCAAGAATAAATATACTTTATAGGGTTGGAAATGATTATTTCGATGAGTTACAAACGGAAAAACAAAATTATTATACCCTCCATACTATGGTGGAGGGTATAAAAATTACATGTATGTTCGTGATCGCTAAACTCAAAAACTACTGGGACCAATTTGTATTTACATGCTCTATGGGGCGTGAGGAGTGTTTCTGTGTAGTTTGTATTTCATCCGACAGATGGCGAAATATTTAGTTTTTTTGTGGTTTTTCACCAAAATTCAAGAACTTATCAAATTATCCAAATCCAAATTTCAGAATTCTAGTTCTTCGCGTTCACCTAATACAAAGGGTACCATATTTGGTACATTTTAGTACTTTTCGTACCCGTTTAGTACGAATTTTCAAAAACCAGCCTTATCTCACGCCTACACACCAACAACAACCCACACTCAAAATTTCAAGCATCTAGCTTCAGCCGTTTTGTCTGGGCGAAGATCGGTCACTCACTCACTTGCCATATATATTTTCGTCAAATAAGGCGATGATGTCCATTTGGTACAGTGTTGAACAGAACTAAATTGAGAGTAAGTGTGTGAGACTGACGAAAAGAATAAAAAAGAGAATACGTGTTCAGTCATCACCGCAATCGTACTATTTTGTGCATTAGTGATTTGGCACGAAATCTTGGATAACGGACTGAATTGAGACTGGAAAGGCGTGTATTGTATTGATGGCGATTTGTCAAGGAGTGTTGAATTGACTGTAATTTGGTATTCAGTAGTACTGCGATTTCATTTATTTAAATATTTAATCATTTCCCAAAATAATACCCAATTTTATCTATCAAAAAAAAAAAATGCAAGTGATAAATATAAAAGAAAAAAATCATCAACAACTTTATATCGTTCTACATTTTAATACAAATCAATCTGAATACGAAGAGAACACACAATTTTCGAAATTTATTTAATAAATCTACACATGTGTAAAAAAAGCTGCATTAATTTTTGACGATTTTTGGGTTTTATATTTTACGCGCTCTACGACAAAGGCAATAATAACCCAGCACATGAAAGCCAAAGTAAATTCCAACCATTGCCAACAGATTAACGTAAAGGTTTTTCTCGTCAAAGCTGTATTTGTTCAGGACATCAGTGCCGGTATGGAAACAGGGCAGATTCTCGCTTTCCTCGAAACAGGCTGAAATGAAATGAAACAACCCGTTTGCAAGGTCACCGATTAATGAATATTTATCAAAAAGTGTAGAGGTTAAACATATCAAAAGGTTTGCAGATGCAGGTGCCGCCATGAAAGCTTAAAATAGCACAAGGCTAAGTGTGTATGTAAGAGAATATATTTGAAGTTTGTACATATAGTTGAAAGTGTTTAATGAACGTTTTGTTTTTTTTCTTTTTTTTGGAAAAGTGAAATGGTTTTTTTGGGCTATTAATATTGCACACTTGACTAGACTTACTTATATTTTGTATACCCGACCATTGTGCTATGGTCATTGCCTCATTTGCATACAGCATCCAAGAGAGAAATTGTGTCCAATAAAATGCCCAAGGCAAGGTGCTGCAATAAACAAACAAAAAAAAATCATAATAAATTCACATACACATATACATTACAAGGACAAAGGGTTAACTTTCATATTATTAAATTTGTCATATTATGTATGTCATGTACATACATAACATGATACATTTAATATAATGTACGATTATATTTAATATAATGTACCAGTATGATAAAGTACATGGAGTAAGGAGTGAGAAAATGAATTTATATCAGGTTAAACGTATTACAATATTAAAATTTGTTCTGTATATAATCTGCAGAAGGACTATAATGCTTTATAGTCCTTCTGTTGAGACATGTAGATGTAGCTACTAGAAATAAATCCATATAATTTTCAATTTGTCTGAAATTTCAATAAAATTTAATAAATTGTTATAGAGTTGTGAAAAATTATGGAGAAAGATTTTATTCGAATATTGAACAATTATTGCAAGTAAAGGGATAACATTAAAAATGATTAATTTCCAAAAATATGTGTCTTTATTCGATATAAGCGATATAAAAACCTAAAATTGGATGGAACTTTTTTATCAACCAGGATGAAATTACCACATACGAAATCCTTTAAGAAAATCTTCCAAATGAATGACTATTTTAATTGATCTAGGGACACGTTAAGGTTTGAAACCGTAGATATGAACAAGTAGTGGACATGCAGACGTTTGGTGCCTATCTATTAAAAGATGGGACTTATGGACCCATTCTTTCTTTCTTCTTTAAAAACTTGTATATCTCATATAATGCGAACACAATATCCGATTTCATCAAAGTGCTTTGTTAAAATTTTTGAGGCAATATGAAATCGGACGAAACTATATATGGGAGCTATATATAAATCTGAACCGATCTCAAAAAACTTGACACTAAGTTGTGCAAAACTTTTTGTCAATCAGCGTAACATGGGATCATTGGTGCCCCATTTACATAAAATCGGACGAAAATATATATGGGAGTTATATTTAACTCTGAACCGATTTTAACAAATTTTCGCATACGTTAATTTAGACATAATTCAGTACACAAAAAATTTGGTGTCAATCTAACTTTGGGTCTTTCGTGCAACACTTACTTAAAATCGGACGAAAATATATATGGGACCTATATCTAAATCTGAACCGATTTTTCCCAATTTCAATAGGGTTCGTCCTTGGCCCAAATAAATGAGCTGTGCCAAATTTCTTCCAAATCGGATGATACATGCGACCTGTACTTTGTTTACAATTTAACATGGACAGATGGACGACCGGACATGCATAAATCGATTCAGAAAGTGATTCTATGCACATTCTGTGCAAATTCTCTTACAAACATATGCACAAAGACACAAAACCCTGTACCTCAGTGTGGTGAAGGGTATAATTACATCTCTTATAAAGCGAATTAATTATAAAATTTCATCCGAACTTTTCTCATCGTTATATGTATACCTTACCTAGATTATGTTCGAAGATGAAACTCGTTGATCTACTCCTTCTGATACTTTCTAAAGATTGTCAGCATTTTTTAATTTGTTAATCCAATATTCATATGAAAATTGTAATATTTTAGTTAGAGGTTAGAGGTCAATAACTGTTCCTTCATATCCTATCGTATTTTCCCGTTGTGAACATTTACGGTTCATTTGATCTCTTTCCTCGTTGGTCAGATATCTTTCCTCGTGAAAAATTTATGATGTTCGGCTTATTATTGTAACCACTAGACAGACATCCCGCAAATATTAGGTTGGGGGAAAAATAAATCCATTATTTTTTCGGCAGATGACTGTACTGATAGATTTCTCGTAAAATATCAATCAAACAAAAATTCAGTACATTTTACAGTGTTTCTTTGACAAAGACGAAAATGCAAGCCAAGCGGCTAATATTTTGAATGGTGTTTATGGTTCCGATACTGTAACAGCCAATATGTACTGTAACAGCCAATTCGTAGATTCCATTCAGGAATCTTTCATATTAAAGATGCAACTCCTAATATCATCTGATCACTACCAAAAACAATCGATGTTGTACTTGGCCCTAACTGGAACTTCATTTTAAATGTCATAGTGATCAGAGTTACTAAATAATAAGAATAAGTATACACCTTTAAATATTTAATTATAACTCCCAAATAAATACATACATAAATACATCACTATAATTGGCATTAATTTCAAGGTCAACCACTCCTCTTCGTTATACTCCGGCCTATGTCATTTAGTAGTAAATATATACGTCATAAAAGAAATATTTTGTAATTTTTCCCACAAAAGCCTGGGTCCATTTGAAACCAATTATCAAAAATAAATATTAACCAATTATCAAAAAAGTGCCATGCTTATTCCATGGTCAGACCCCTTTCACCGAAACAATTTCGTGATGTTTGAGTAGTTATTGTGGCCTCTAGGGCGATCAGAACGACAGACAAAAATAAAGCTTTTGTACCATTTCATTCCCTAAATATTAACTGATCTTTTTTGGACACAACCGTCCTACATGCAAAATTTATTGGCGATTGGTCTATAACTGTACTGTGTTTACAAATTCTAACGGACAGATGGATCCACATCCTAGATCAACTCAGCTAGTCGAGATATGACGATCGCTATACTAAAAGGTGGGTCTATCGCCAATATTTCGCGGAGTTACAAAATCGTGGGGCCACACTATACCCTTAAAACATAGTTGTGTAGTTGTGGTATACAAATACCTTTACTTTTGAAAAATCGAAATCCATAATCCACTACCTAGGCATGAGCCGAACGATAAGCCAAAATCATCAGCAACCTCTCTGATAGTGATTCGATGATTGTCCAAAATCATTTTCTTCATTTCCCCAATGTTTTCATCGGTTGTTGACGAGCTTCGGCTACCAGAACGAGCACCGTCATTGACATTTCCTCGATAATAGAAAATGTGTTCTGCTCATGGTACACTCGCCAAGCACTGCTGCCAACATTTCAAATGGCCTTGCCTATTTATTTTTTTAACAAAACTTAATACAGATTCTTTGTGATCTTTTTTATTCTAAATATGAACCAATTGTACAATCGGAGTAGTATTCAGCGCAATTGGAACATAATTGTGACCTTTTAAAAATACGCTAACACACAGACAGATGGGCGCACATTCATAAAACGACTTATACAGTGATTCTATTCTCAGTTCTGTTCTATGCATGCCCTCAAAAGTAACCATGGCCCTACCGCTTTTCCTTTTCAACGTTACAAACAAAGGTACTCATACATAATATCCTGTTCAACAGTGTGGTGTGGTGAAAGCACTTTAACATGTGAATGATATTTCCATTTTCACACAAAATTATACTCCCTCAAATCACAACCCACAAATACCATACCATACCAGGGACAATGTCGATTTCACACATACCTTATTTGAATGAAAATGCCAGATGTTATCATTATGATGTAATCGATTGGAACCAAATATGCCATGGCAAATGGCAATGAATTAAATGCTGTCGAAAAGAAGCAACCACATGCCGTGGCAACATTCATCACCAGGATAACAGAAATGGCCGTTATCAAGAATGCAAAAAATGTTGGACGCAAACCGGCCACAAAATAGCAAATTACCACAAACAGAAGTGGTTCCAGAATCATGCCGGGTAACTAAAAAAAACAGAAAACAAAGCAAAAAATAAAATCACTTTATGTAAAATGGCCGCCCAACTTAACAATCATACTCACCATGGCCCCTATTGTGGCTATGTAATATTCTGCCGTTGAATATAGGCCAGCTCGTTTCTCTCGCATAAACAATGGAAAACCTTGTGGAAAAACATTTAGCACCGTATACATGGGATGAAAAGTATTTTCCGAAATCATGACAAAAAGCGCTCCCTGCACGGCCTGCACACCCATTTGATCCAGTTGTGTGGTGCCAGCAAAACATAGGCCAATTATAATGGCCATGGCCATTTTCTGCAAAAATCTCATCCATTGCAGTTTTGGATCTCTTAGCAAGCTGAGGGTATATCTGTACCAGATAACTAGAATTTTCTTATACCATAATGCCGATCGGAAATTATCAACCTCTGTATCGAATGGATATTCACCCGTCTCGGCCATGTGTATCTCCAAATTCACCAACATATCCCTTTGTTTGGCCGCCGAACTCACCGCGAATAAATCACACATGTATTGAGCCGATCTCTGTGAAGCTTGTTCATAGCCGGGATCTGTGGCCAAAACACCAATAAGAAAATCTGCCGGATTATATGCCTCCGGGCAGGTATAGCCATTTTCGGCAAAGAAATCCAATGCATTTTGCGGTGACCCGGTAAAAGCCACTCTACCATCGGCTAGCAAGAGAACATTGTTGAACATATCGAAAAGCTGTGATGAGGGCTGATGTATGGTGCAAAGAATGGTGGTTCCTTTTTTAGCTAAATCATATAAAGTTTGTACCAATTGTTGAGCACTATAGGAATCAAGGCCGGTGGTGGGTTCATCACAAAATAAAATAACTGGATTATTGAGCAACTCCACAGCAAAGGCCAGACGTTTGCGTTCTCCACCGGATAAGACTTTTTCATCATCTCCGGAACCAATTCGTGAATTTGCGGCACCCATAAGGCCAGTTCGCTCCAATAGATCTTGTATAATCATTTTGCGTTCTTGTTTGCTGACACGGCGATCTAAACGTAAATGTGCCTAAAAGTATGCAAAACATTATTAGAGATAATTATATAATAGTTACAGTATGTTGGGAACGCAATAGAAAGTATTCTTCAAAATTAACGCACTGTAATTGCGAATTTTGGGATTATAATTATAGATGGTTTACTCATGATTGTATTTAATGTGCATTTTGATTGCTATTTATAGCGGACAGGCTTGAGGGCGGACACACATAACTAGACCGTTTCAGCTAGTCATAGCATCACATACTCTTGGGCAACACAACGCATAACTTCGATATGAGTACGCATAACTTCGAAATCTGAACCGATTTTCCCGCTTGCCAAATTTCGAGCAAATCGAAAGATTTATAGGGAATATGGGATATAATTAGACCTCGGATTTTTCATATTTTTTAATAATGAAGATATCGAAATTCTGATTGGACACAAATTCGTTTCAAAGGATATAAAATTATTTAAAGGGTTCATATTTTTTAATTTTTTGCATATTTGCATATAATGCATATGCACGAGATATGCAAAAAATATGCAAAAATAACCAAATTTGCAAAACAATATGCACGGTATGCTAAGTCGATATGCAATAAATATGCACGGTATGCTAAATATATGCAAAAATATGTAAAATATGCAAAATAAGCAAAAATATGCAAAAATATGCAAAATAAGCAAAAATATGCAAAATATGAAAAAATATGCAAAATATATGCAAAATATGCAAAGTATGCAAAATATGCAAAAATATTCAAAATATGAAAAAATATCCAAAATATATGCAAAATATGCAAAAATATGGAAAAATATGCAAAATATAGCCAAAAATATGCAGAATATGCAAAATATGCAAAATTTGCAAAAATATGCAAAATATATTCAAAATATGCAAAAATATGCAAAATATAGGCAAAAATATGCAAAATATGTACAAAATGAGCAACAAATTTCACATATGCAATCATTTTAATCATGGTAATTTTTTTTAAATTTTTATAAAATACGCCTCGAATTTGTGTGCTGTCATTATTTTTAAGCTATAGAAATCAAATTTTGTATGTATGCGTTTCATGGTTCAACTGTTAGATATTTGGGGCATTATGAAAAATTTGCTAAATATATGTATAAAACATGCAAACGTATATGAACAGTTATATGGGGATATACTAAAACGTGGACCGATATATCCCATTTCATTTAATAATATATGTGTAAAATTTCAAAGTTCTATCTTTAATATTGCGACCTAGCATACTGTGCATATTTTTGCCTATATTTTGCATATTTATCGCATATCGACCTTGCATATTTTTGCATATTTAGCATATTTTTGCATATTCTGCATAGTTTTGCCTATATTTTGCATATTTTGTATATTTTTGCATATTCTGCATATTTTTGCAAATTTTGCATATTCTGCATATTTTTGCCTATATTTTGCATATTCTGTATATTTTGCATATTTGCAGATTTTGTAAATTTTTGCATATTTTTCCCTATATTTTGCATATATTTTGCATATTTACCGCAAATCGACCTTGCATATTTTGCAAATTTTGCATATTTTATGCATATATTTTGCATATTTTTAACATGACTCGAAATATCGATCAAATAAAGCATGAAACGCCTAAATACAAAATTTGAGTCCAATCGGATAAAGCATAAAAATATGCAAAAATCCGAGGTCTAGTTACAATTTACATAAAATCGGACGAAAATATATATAAAGCTATTCGAAATCTGAACCGATTTTCACGAAATTTAACACACATTGTTCTAGACTTAATTCAGTACGCTGTGCCAAATTTCGTGCAAATCGAAGGATATAAAGGGACTTTGGTGCACTATTTACCTAAAATCGGACGAAAATATATTTGGGAGCTATATCTAAATCTGAACCAATTTCCACAAACTTAATACGCTCTAGACGTAATTTAGTACGCTGTGCCAAATTTCATGCAAATCGAATGATATATATGTACTTTGGTGCACCATTTACCTTAAGTTGGACTAAAATATATATGGGACCTATATCTAAATCTGAACCGATTTTTACCAATTTCAATATGGTTTGTCCTTGGCTCAAATAAATGAGCTGTCCCCAATTTCATCCAATTCGAATCAAAATGCGATATGTACTTTGTTTACAATTTAATATGGACAGACGGACGGGCATGCGTAAATCGACTTAAAAAGTGAATCTATGCATATTCTCAAAAGGAACCAAAAGGAACTATATCGTTTCCTTTTGCATGTTACAAACATATACACAAAGACATAATACCTTGTACCACAGTGTGGTGAAGGGTATAATAATACAGATACCATTCTGGTATTACATGTCAATAGGGCAGATTTGGATTCTTTTTTGTACCCTTTGTATGAAATCTAGCATAATTATGTATGGGAAATATTCACAAAAATGATTCTTATTTACTATAAAAATTATTACCATATTTGCATGGCAAAATAATTGAAACCAAATATAGTCCTATAAAATACAGCCATTAAGAATTTGGACCTTGGAGGTACCTACGGTTCTCCAATAATTTTTTTTTATTATACTACTTTCAGAAAATAACCTGTATATACAAATGGAACTACTCGACTTCGAAGAGCTTCAATGAAGAAATCCAGCTTCATCCATTATATTTATTGTGAGCCAATTTGACACATATAAATGTTTAAAGTTATGTTATAAGTTAACTTTTAGGGGGTCCCCTAACCCTCATACTAGGAGGACATTCTGGACTTGTTCAATTAACTATTTTAATAAAAAGGGTAGTTGTATGGGGACTACCCTAAAACGGGGCGACTACAAAACACCAAATTACAGCGGTTCGGTTGGAAACGCGCTTAAACCCCTAAAAATACCGAAAATTCGGGGGTACCGTTTTATTGGGGCTACCAGAAAAAGTGGACCTATATATATAATTTTTATTAAAGAGTTTTGGTTCCCAATAAAAACGCAAATTGCCAAATTACAGCTAATTCGGTTGAAAAATGCACTCGAAGAAGCCTAAATACGGAAATTTGGGGGTATCTTTACCAGAAAAAAGACCTATATTTATAATTTTTAGTGGATTTTGCGGATTATTTGGTACCCAATAAGAACACAATGTACTAAATTTTAGCGAATTCGGTCATTCATTCATTTTCGGTATTTTGGGGTTCTAAGCATGTGTTAGAACCCCAAAATACCGAAAATTGGAAGGCACCGAAAATTGGAAAGGGCTACCAGAAAAAGTGGACCGATACATATAATTTTTTGTGGACAAATTTGATACCCAATAAGAAATCCTTGTACCAGTTTTTGGCAAATTCGGTTGAAAAGCGCGCTCAATAACACCAAAATATAGAAAATTGGGGTGTAACCTTATATGGGGGCTATACCTAAACGTGCAGACAAAAGACTCAACAACGATTTACGGAAAGGATCTATATTTACCATTTTAATAGTTTTAAACCCTTTGGGGATTTACCTGAAGGAGTGGACCATGCAGCATATCGGTCCACTATTCATTAGGACATGATCTAGATTTGGTAAAAATATTACATTGTGCTAAGTTGAGTTCAAATCGAATACTCAATAAGCTGCGTATTATAAATACACATATTCAAAAACTTTGAACCTTTATGGGACAGGTACTAAAAGGAATCGGTCTAAAAATCCCATTTTCAGATTCAGATTATTTTTTGTGATATGTCTTTGCATGTCTTCAGTCAAATCGAATGAGGAATATTTTTCTACCCTTCACCACACTGTGGTGATTTGCACGAATTTTGGCGTAACGTACTGAATTGAGCCTAGAATGATATATGCCAAGTTTCGTAAAAATCCATCCAGATTTAGATATAGCTTCTATATCTACTTTCGTCCAATTTCATGTAAATGGTGCTCCAAATTCCCTATATATCCTTCGATTTGTGCGAAATTTTGCATAACGTACTGAATTTAGTCCAGAATGATGTGTGCCAAGTTTCGTAAAAATCGTTTGAGATTTAGATATAGCTCCCTTATATATTTTCGATTGATTTTAAGTAATTAACACACCGAGGAACTAATAGGCTGATATGAACGAAACGTACTGAAATTAGTATAACCTTACCCGTGACAAGTTTCGTTGAAATCGCTTCATATTTGGATATAGCTTCCATATATATTTTCGCAAGATTTTAAGTAAATATTGCATCAAACTCCTCATGTTTGACAGATTGACATGAAATTTTGCACAAAGTACAAAATTGAGCATAGCATAACGTAGTTGCGCACGTATACTAAAAATACTTGAGTATTATGACAAAGAATATACAAAATCATCCTCAAACGCGTTACAATATATTCGATGGTCTTACAATATATTTTTTGATTCCTTCTCCATTTACAAGTACTTACCATAAAATTCATATGCTCCATCACGGTTAAGTAACCATTGAAAAGATCATCCTGATAAACAAAACCGCTAATACGATGCATAAATGGACCAATTCGTCGACCATTGATAAGAATATCGCCTTGAACTACCGTACCAGCTGAAAAGATTTATTGGATGTGAAAGTTGCCATCATCATTATAGCGAAATGTTACTATTTTTCGAGTTTTGTTTTTTATGCCTTTTTAATTATCCCGTTATCTTATCTCAAGCGATAGAATAGAATAGTCGTGAGTTTATTTACCTGGTTGACGATATGCAAGCACAGACATCAGTGTTGTTTTACCCGAACCACTGAAAATCATAATAAAATAAAGAAATGCTTAAATACATATAGAGACATACATATAATATTCAATTCAGTTTAGTGCATCTTTCCCAAAACATACATATATATGAATATATACATACGAGTATGTGCATACGTATAACATAATCTTGTGAAATGGGTATTATTTTTATCTTCTTATCTACATGTACATCAAATACCTTTGTATGGGTATGGTAATAATTTTTTTATTTATGTTTTCATTTTCATCACCAAAATTTAGACTTTGATAATGTGGATATAAACACCCACCAAAGAAAGAACATAAACTTTATCTGTGTCTCTTTATGTTTCCTTAGTTAAATAATTAGAATTTTCATACGACAAATAAATGTTATTTAAACATTAAAAAGTATTTATATTAGATGTTAATATTGTTATATTGTTGGAAGATTGCACGTCAGCTATAACCAAAATTAAGTATGTGGCGGAGATATATTTTTGAATGGTTTTACATAGAATATTAAAAGGTGCGAATATAGATCCGTGACTTTTTATTAAAAGTTACTTAATCTGTGTATCTCTTTATAAAAGAAGAATTCTTTTGTAGTCCTTAATTATAGACTATAACCTTACTCATGCTAGTTTGCCGTATCAACTCGCTGCAGTATATAGTAAATACGGAATATATTTTCCAACTGAATTGACTGTTCTCATTGACATCTCTCTACCAAAAAGAGTCAACACTGACCCCTATATCTATGACATAATTATACAAGGTAGTCCCGTGCAGTCATATTTCTAATTATACCCTACACAACTATATTGTCAGGGTATTATATCATTGTGCAGCCCCATGAGTTTGTAACGCCGCGAAATATTGGTCTAGACCCAACTTTAAGTATCGAGTAGCTGAGTCGATCTCTACATGTGTGTCCGTCCGTCCGGACAACGGACAACGTTTATAATTTTCGGCGGTGATCAGATAATAATATTGGGATGAAGTGGACCGAAAACGTATTTTTTGAGTCGATTTTTAGGTCACAAATGAAAGCCGAACATCACAACACAACCCATGGTGAAGGGAATCCGGAAAAGTAATTAGAAGAGCTGTACTGAATATTAGTAACATTTTTTTACCTCTAGTCGGTCAAAATGGTGCAAATATCATGAAATATTGCCCAATATCAGGAAACCGTTCGCGATCAAATTTTTGGTTGATGCGCGCAAAAGTTATCGAGGTTTTAATTTTGGGCATAAGAAAAAATCTTAAAATTACGCCGTTTATTATATTGACCAAAAACGTTGATATATATCTTCCTCCGTAAGATAAGAATATAAATATATTATAATAATCGCGATAAAGTTGCACATGTTCGAGAAATATGAGAAAAATAAAAAATATATAGCAGATTACATCAATATTTTCAATATATTAATGACATACACACACCTAAAAAATAATTTAAAAATATCTGCATAATCTAAACACGATGGTGAATCAAATGATATCAAAATCACACAAGTCCGTGTAGCGGTTTCTAAATCAAAGCGACAACAAAACAAGATATTGAGGAAAAATATTTGTTTTTGGTTCGAAAAAATTATGTCATCATATTTATTTTTTTAATTGTATACAAGAAATTTCAGAAAAAAATGTTGGGGTTATTCTGCTATTTTACCCGAATTTCGACGAAAAATTGACATATATAATAATAATCACTTTTTGTGTATAAGTATACGCTTTGCGGATTATATGAAGACCCTTCCGATAAATCTTAGAATGCTATAAATAGGAATAAATCCTAAAATAAAATAATATTATGAAATATACATTTTAAATTGCGTGTAAATCGCGTAATTCTCAAAATCATTTGATGCGCATGCGGTTTCCAGGAAGTACTGAAGTTTATCTTCCAATCCATATATATTTTGCGAAATTTCATTTGACGGCTAAGATGTGCCGCACGTTACATTGAAGTACCCAAAAAATCGTAAAACGCGAATAATTTCCGAAAAATCTAAATGCCATTAACACGCATCCGATTTCGGTGTGCACCCTAAAAAATACATCGATCTATACCATTTCAATGTGGTCCATTAAGAACCATGGATGTGCCAGCACAATCTATTTTTCAGATAAATTGCGTACATCTCTCTTTCGGCTGAAGTTTTTAAAGTTCTCTTTTCGAAAATGTCTAAATCCGTATGAGGTCATTTATTGAAGCGGAAATGATACACAGAAAACGCAAATAAATCCACCAAATTTCGTGTTTTTGAAAGGCCAGTTCCCGCCGTTGTAGTAGATGGATTTTCACGAAGAAGATTTTATATCATCCGAAACGTAAAAAACCTTATTGATCGCGGGTACCCATATCATTCAGTTGACAGATCTAAAAATTTGGCCCGAAAAAAAGGTTTTTTAGAAATTTGATCGCACAAAATTCGCACCTTCGGATGAGTATTACTCTGAAGCTATGCATACTACATACACAAAGTACATATCAAATTACACAGATTCGCGACTACAATAATCATATAATCGAATTTTATAAATTCCTGTTTGCATATTAAAGCTAGAAGTAAAATTAAAAAAGCACTCAAAATCGAGCTTCAAAATGTCAGCATCATTTAAAGGTAGATGCAGTTAAAATGTTGAAAAATGATACATAAGGGGCGTAGTCCTCATTTTGTTGGCTTCTAGTTTTATTTTGACACGAAGACCGTGCAATGAGTGTCTTAGTCACAAATCGATAGAGAACATAAAAAAACTGGTTCGCCTCAAACTGCTTTTACACATTTTTTTACATTAAAGTAGACACAGCTTCCACCAAAATAAAGTTTGGAGGTCAATATCATGAACAGTTTGCAACGACAGATCAATTAACCCAAAACTATTCACTTTTTTCATATACTTAAGTAGTTCCCGAGTTATAAAGGGGTGAACCTCCGCTTCAGCTATGTTAAAAAATTTGCAATATTGCCCATATATATTTTCTTCAATGAACTAGACAGTCAAACTAGTCTTCTAGCTTGGTTTGGAAACTGTGTCACAATGCACATTGTTCAGTGATTTGTGCATATTCTTGTGCCTATGCTCATATTTCTTGTCAAACATTGCAACAATGTTAATATATAAAAAAATATATGTATATATGGGAAATTACAAAAATCTTTTAAATTCCTTGAAGCTGAGGTTTGCAAGGTTATAACTCGCGAAATATGAATTATATGCAATATTAATTTAAATTCATTTCTATAAAATGAAGTGTTCTTGTCAAAATCTTAAAATATTGGTAATAATGATGTGGTAATGTGATGGTGGTAATGTAAATAAATGGGTGAAAATGTGTTGAAGCCAACGAGTTTTTTGTGTTCCTTCTTGATTTGTGGCTAAACTACTCAACGCACGCACATGTGATCAGTGACTAAGTTGCAGAATACCCCATGGACAATATGGTTCTAATGTATGATTTTTCGATATAATCACTGCATCCACCCAAAAAGCATGCTGACAATTTGAAGCCGGATTTTCGATGTTTTTTGAATTTTTTTTATAATTAGGATGCGCATCCAGATAATGGACTAAACTAATTATAGGATTGTAGAACTCGTGATTCTGCTTCGTTTAGTGTATATCTCATGAATGTGCTCACTGTAGCTTCTTTGGAATTGGGTTCCAAAGACGAAAATTTGGTGCGTAAATTTTTATAAAAAACATATTTTTTGAGTCTAAAATTAAGAAAGTCCATTCAAATTCCGTGGAGCCCCGCGTGATTTTAGTTTTTTTACGTGCCGGATCTAATGAGCCCATCCATGTTCAATTCCGTCCAATAAAACGGCGGATATGGGTTCCTTGAATGTGGGAAAAACTGCAAAAACTTATTTTGACAAATTCGCGTAAATAATCGCGGTTTTCTTCGAATTAATTTTACATGCATTTATGCTTGTATTGTCAAATTCGCGAATCTGTGTGGAAATAGGTCAAAAATACATCGATACGCGAATAATATGCGTATTTTATCCAAAATTGATTGTGGAGGCACATCCGCGGTTCTTAACCGATCCTTTTAAAATAGGTGTCCTTTTGTGTATTTTCATAGGAGATTACTGAAATCGGATGCGCATAAAAATCGTACGCACGTTGCGTGATTTTTAGCCATTTTTAGGGTTTTTGCATAGTAAAGTGCATCGAGTGGCACACTTTGACCGCTAAATTAAACATCGAAAAATTAATAACTAATGAAAGACATTGATTCGGTTTATTCGAAAATCGCATGCGCATCAACTGATTTCAACTAATTCGCGAATTGCAAGCTTTTCAATATTGATCATTTTTATGTATTGCAAGTGCAATATATTTAGCCATTAATGACGTCGAAACTCTTACCAGATGAATCTACCGATATTTAACAATCATCTAAAAGAATTTGCAGAAGAAAGCGTCGTATATTTTAGAAGATTAAGGCAAACCCGTATCCTCTTAACCATACTAAAAAAATGAAAATTCAAAAAAAAAAAAATTTTGTTTTAATTCAAAAATTAATTTATTTTATTTTCCGATATCTTCATGTTTCTATTTGTTTTTCGCGACTATTAAACCGTATTTCAGTGTGATTTGACTAGTATGCAAAGAAAACAATAGTGTTTAAGTATTTGTGAAGAAATTCGCGAATTACAACGAATAGGAATCCATTTAATTTATATTTGAATTTGTGAACGCGAACAGATTTCGAATCAGCATATTTTTCTTAACCTATGTACCAAAAATCATAAATGTGCTCGGAAAAAAATTTTTCAACATTTTTTTAATGGAATTTTAAAAGAATTTTGTAATTTCCCATATGCCTTATATAAACCGAATAATGAAACCGGTGTGTAATGCCGAAGACATCCGCAAACCATAGGCTGAGAGTATATAACTGTCGGCGACACCAAATGACGCTTTTGACCCAATATTGATAATTATCAAGTTGCAGCATATATAAAAGCTTCAAAATCCCGAATATTGAATATGGAGACCAGCCTAAAAAGCATGTTTAAAATTTCAAAACTCTATCTAAAATATTGCGAGTTCTATCAATGATGTCAATCGGATGGACATTGAGGTGAATATTTCGATTTGTTGCAAACGGAATGACAAATTTAATATACACACCACCTTGTGGTGGAGGTTATAACAACTTAATAGAGTTTTATTGTTGTTTTTTTATAATTTAATTTTAAAGCTCTGTTTTTTTAAATACTATTACTGCTTATTTAATTAAATATCATACAACGGTTTTGTATGAATATTCGCCCTAGTCAGTGACTTAAAAATATTCTTCAATGAACTAGACAGCCAAACTAGTCTTCTAGCTTGGTTTGGAAACTGTGTCACAATGCACATTTTTCAGTGATTTGTGCATCTTCTTGTGCCTGTGCTCATATTTCTTGTCAAACATTGCAACAATGTTAATATATAAATAAATATATGTATATATGTACATATTCTTCAATACTATGTTAAATCTTTACACTTCATTTCACATCAGTCTCTCATGATTATAATGGTATATTTTAAGTCATCAATATACTACAATCCTCCAGCAAGCTTCGTCTCTCAACTACTGCAACTACTGCAATAGAATTTCCCCTCTATGTAATTATCAATGAATTTTCTTGCATTCGTCGAAGTAATCAAGGCATGAATGACTGCTGACTACTGACAGCAACGTAGCACAATGTAGATGAACTCAATTGAGAAGCATGCGATGTAAAAGAAAAATATTGATTACAATCGATATAATGACACGAAACTGTTCGAATCGTAATATAAATGAAATTCAATATTGGAGTTAATGAAAATGCAAAATAATTGCGTTGGATTTTTAAATAAGGGAAATATCTATGTACGTCGCACATAGGTGAATATTTAATTCACCAAAGGTATGACCTGATGCACTTTTGTTGGTAAACCTGTTGTTCATCAAGAAAAGGGTGTAATATTTTTGTTTGCGGCAAGTCAGTCAAACGGCCTGAAACTTATATGTATATCATTTGAAAGGTAACAATATTGCTAATCACATGGTTGGTTGATTAAAACAGGTACCAAAAAATTAGAGGTCCGGAACAGCCTCACGCGAATAAGTTGTATTACGTTTACGTTGACTGTTCGTCGATATATGGTTTTCTGAGCACAACGACTCTACATAAGGAAGGGTTTTTTACAAAACTATTCCTCATTCGATTTGATTGAAGACAATACATCTGAAAAATAACCCAGAATTAATAGTCTCAAACAAAGATATACAGCTTTTTTCATGATCTTTAGAGTTGCGAGCAAAAAAGTCATCACGCCATAACTAAAACTTTTGAGCTATGTCGAATTTTCCCTTCTTTGCTTTTTTATTCTCGCCAAGGGCTTTCATATTAATTTTTCATTCCCTGCCATTACTCGAGTGTAATAGACAATATCACCCAGCTAGCCAAGATATGACGATCGCAGTTACGGTCCGATTCAGTATAAGTTGATATGAATAAACGAATTAATTGTGACTGTTCCAACAACAGTCGAAGCATTTAAAGATTTACACAATAGAGGTTGATTGTTGTGAAAATCAATTCAAACTATTCTTATGGAATTTCTGATAATTAAAATATGTGTTAAAATGAAAAAAAAATCAATATGACACAATTGCATATCGCAAAAAAGTGTCAGTCCGTGTTGCCGACACTCTGGTAAACAAATATCCTGATATTTTGGTTTGCGGAGGTCTAATGATTTAGAAAATTTTTTTTATTAAACATGTAATTTTTCAAATTTGGAAGTCCAGTTTGTAGGGCACGTACAAGAATTAATGGACCTATGTAGCCGATTGTTAGACTATAGTATAAATATTAAGGTCTGTCAAGTTTAAACTACGGACAGACCTTAATATTTATATTCACTTTGAACACTTTGATTTCTATCAAAGAGTTGGCCGTCTTCTCCTGTCCGGAGAAGTTGCTCTATAGGTTCCATCTTCGGATTTAATATTGGTCTGGTAAGTAAGTATGGATCAAATCGGATACTATATTCGTTTCATATACAATTTACAAGTTTTTAAAATGTTGACTTTTTTATGGAGAAGGTACCAAATGGTTTACTAGATGTACAAAGTTGGGACTTTGAGCCAGTGAAATATTATAACAATGTGAGTCATGGTTTACAAATGTCACGAGGTTAAAGTCAAAATTGCATATTTTTGGAATATTATTTAACAAATGTTATATAACATTGAGAAGCTTATAAGATATTAGCATGAAATGACGGTCAATTAAACATATGGAACTGATGCTTATAATGAAAGTTAAAATTATTAGTAAAACCAGTGAGCGGAGCAGTATAGTCGGACGGGGCCGGCCATACGATACCCTACACAACTACCACAGAACTCTTACGTTCTGCGGATGTGTATTTCTAGCCTCGGCAATATTTCGTGATATTTGCACCCTTTTGACCAATAAGAGATCAACAGCACCTCTTCCTTACACTGACATATTTTCCGAATTTTACTAATATCCGGTAAAACCCTTCTAATTACTTGTCCATACTCCCTTCATCGTGGGTACTGTTGTGATGTTCGGCTTATAATTGTGGCCTATATATCGACTAGATAAAATACAAAAAATTGAAGTTTTCGGTCCACTCCATCCAAAAATTTTTATCTGATTATCACCAAAAATTATAGGCGTTGTCCTTGGCCATAACTGGAGCCTAATGGAACACTTCAAAGCGATCAGCGCTATATTTCCACCCACTAGTGTGATAATGGCTTACTAAATAATATCTGAATACGTAATCACCTGTAAATATTTGACCCGCTAAATATTGACCGATCTTTATCAAAACATGCATGTTTATTCTTTGGCCCGATCCCCTTGTCCATGTAAAATTTCGCGGTGTTTGGTCCATAATTGCGGCCTCTGGAGCGACCCGAAAATCAGACAAAAATTAAGTATTTGGTCCATTTCATCCCCAAACCTCAACCGATCATTACCAAAAACAATAGGGGTATCCATTGGCCAGAACCCATCTTACATGCAAAATTTCGTGAAGATTGGTCCATAACTGTGGCCTGTATCGTGTTTACAAATTATAATGGACAGACGGACGGACGGACACACATGTCTAGATCGACTCAGCTAGTCGAGATATAACGATCAGTATACTTAAAGGTGGGTCTAGGACCAATATTTCGCGGCGTTACAAACTCTTGGGCTGCACAATGCAATAATACCCTGACAACATAGTTGTGTAGGGTATAAAAATTGGAATTTAAAACTAATATATTTAAGATATAGTGTATAATAGAACATTTGAGTTTCAAAACCTAGTACCAAGCAATTCCAGAGTATATTTTAATGATCAATCGACTGCATGATATGTTCCAGAATTTTGCGACCGCCTGCGATCATTCATAAAGTTAAGAGTCATTACCGATAACACTGTGCAACACAAAAATATTTATCGGGAAATTCCAAAAAAGGGACTAAAAATATAAATCACGCGTATAGGCATTTTGAAAGTTTACGTCGGGAGGTAACCTAAAAAGGCATGGCAATATTTCCCATTTCCAAGACATTTGAAAATATTCGGATTTCTTAGATATCTTGAAATCCTTGCCATTGTCAATATTCATAATATAAATGTGAGGAATATTTTTGTCTCTCTGAAGAGGTCTTGAAAACTCATTCAAAACGGAATAGCAACAGGTCAGAATATTCTGCCTAAACGTCACAAATCTTAAAAATATGAAAACTCATTCTATGGTTAAAACCCATCTTATTCCGAGTTTGTGCCATTTTTTTCCACTATATATAGACGTCAATTTAGGACAAAAAATTCCAAAAATATTAAACACCTTGTAAAAATGTGTCAACATCTTCAATAAGACTAGATCTCATGAGTAGTCCGTCAAAGACAATCTTATTCTACATCGAATTTCACTATTAGTTAAAAAAGAAACGATGTTTGTAAATTCGATATTTATTTATAAAAAATGCTTCTATTTTATGTAAACGCTTCTATTTTATGTTTAAACCGCAAATTTTATATTTTGATCAAATTTCGCACTTTTTCCAAATAAATTAGAATACAATGTGATTTCTGTTTCCGCATCCAAATGACATCATTATTTAAGGGTAGATGCAAACAACATTTGGAAAAATTATACATAAGACACCTAACATGAAGGTCGCACACTCTTCAGGCAAATTAGTTTTAAGGCCAATATTGAAAAAAAATTGGCAAAACAAACTCTTCAGTTTTAATTACATTTACTTAATTGTAATGAGGCGGCTTCACCTTTTTAAAAATATTGACATTTTGTGAGAATATAAACACAAATGATAAGACATCAAAATCTAAAATTTTCAAAAAAAAACTCCATAATATCTTAGAAAAGCTGTATATGAAATTACACAATTATGGTATAAAAATGATATAAGATAATAAGATTATTTAACAATTTATTAACGAAATTTTATCCATAACACTGACCAGTTATTTATTATTATTATTTTTTTTTTAATAGAAAACCAACAACAACATTTTGTATGGCAAATATCTTTAGTTTTTGAATTTCACCACAAAAAGTTTCCATCAAACTAAGCATTTTTGCAGCTTCATTGCAATAAATTTCATTAAACACACACACTCAGAGACACAAACGAAAAGACACACCTTGAGCCCATCAATGCCATTAAGTTGCCCGGCTGTACAGCACCCGTCGAATTATTTATAATTCGCTTCATGTTATACAAACTGGCCGAGGAGCCATTTTCACCGGCTGTATAAACACACAAATCGCGCCAAACTATTGTCGCCCCCTGTTCCGTGGGTGACCATTTACTGTAACTGCGTAAGGGTAGACTACGCTCCGAACTGTTACGTTTCGAGACGGCATTAGAACTGCCGCTACCGTTGCCGTTCCCATTTATAACACTCATCTCAAGTTTGGCGCCACCACCCGTAGCAGCAACGCCTAGCTGTCGAGGATCTTCCATTTCTATTAAACTTTCCTCATTACTCATATCGCCGACTATTTAGTTTAGAAAAAAGAGTAATCTGATACACTTTTGCTAACTAGTCGCGTTGGGCAAGTAAGCGTCGGACGAACTTATCGGTTTAATGGCTGGCGAGAAACTGTTGAGCATTGTCATTGCAGTAACTAAAATGACACAGAGCGTATTGTTGTTTTTTTTCTTTTTCATCTTCTTGTCTTCTATTTCTGCTGGAAAGATGTGTCAGTGTGTGTGAATGTGGATCCTAAAGATAAGATGGTTAGACATTTGTGGCCTAGCTCTAAGTATCTCTATTTGTTTGTGATATGTTGTAGTTCAATGTTTTGTTAAAGGTAAATAGATGGGTAGTTACTACAATTGTATACCCTACAAACCCACTAAAAGATATACATTTTGAGCCTCCAATGTACATTTCTAAATTTAATAGCTCTCGCGGCTAACATTGTCTTACCTTATTATTATTGTTAACAATATACGGGCCATACAGAAATGTAATTTT
Organism: Musca vetustissima; assembly: GCF_032173495.1. NCBI lineage: Eukaryota > Metazoa > Arthropoda > Insecta > Diptera > Muscidae > Musca > Musca vetustissima. Next base: position 28,626 of record NW_026880481.1, read on the forward strand.
TATACCCTCCCTCATAAGTGCATATTCCGTTTGTCATTCCGTTTGCTATACCATGAGTGCATACATCCAGAACTACGGAATTCCAGCAAATTTTATTGAGAATTTTTCCCGAAGCCCAAACAATTCTCAACTTTGGACTGATATTGATAATTTTTGTTGGCATGAGATGAATTTTAGGAAATTTTACCCAAAATCTCAAAACCCTAAAGCATGCACTAATATTGATATTAGTAAATGGGTCAAAACTACTCTAATTTGTCAGGGTCCGTCGGCATTCACTCAGTATTCGTTTAGCGCTTCGGCAACTGCATCAGTATGAATGCTATTCCGACAATTTGATCCAGAGTATCAGATCCTTCCTGACACAACTGGGAGGGGGAGTATTATCCACCATATGATGTTTAGGATGATGATTGATAAGGATTTTTCCCATTCAAAATCTCAAAACTCTAAAACATGGACTAATATTGATATTAGTAAATGTATTCGTTCAGTGTTTCGGCAACTGCATCAGTATGAATGATCCTTCCTGACACAACTGGGAAGGGAGTCTTATCCGCCATATGATGTTTAGTATGATTGCCCCTGAAGCACCCGAGCATGTACTGCAATGATAGCATATTTTTATGCTGAAGTAAGGATCTTCGTCTCGTCATGAAGATTGTCCACTTGTATCATGAGGAAGAACCCTGTTGCAGTTCTCAGGGCGGCGTTCTGACAGGTCTGAATTCTTCTCCATTGCGTAACACACTGGTACCGCATAGCTAGCCACAGTCGAACATATCGCTTTGTAAGAGGTCAACAAGGATTCCTTTCTGTGTCCCAAGTACTGCCGACAAACGACTTGAGGGCCTTTTTTAATTTTCAACTGGTTTGCGCGGGCTTCAACTCCGGACCCGTCGAACTGTTTCAGCATAACCATGGATATTCCGTCAGGGTCCAACACTTTAGATGACTTAGCACCATTGTAAACTGTGGTGGTACCTACTCTACGGGAAGAGATCATATAAGATATAGCACCTTTCGCACTGTTCTCTCGGGATGTTCGACAAACTGTCGATTAAAATAAATAAATGTGAATAAGGCCCTACCATCCTTCTTATCAGGGTTCAAGAGCGACTTGTCCCTTGTCCACTGTTTACTTACATCTGTTCTTGTGCTTCAACTATTTATTCTGCTTATGCTCCGCGACTAGGTTAGGTTAGGTTTGGGACGTGCAGTCACTATGTGGCTGCAGCACTCTGAGACCGGTTAGGTCCGTTGTGATCATCCACAAGAAGAGATATAGTGAAGAGAAGAGACAAAGACAGATCTGTAGGGGAGAGAAGATTATGGAATTGAAGGAGAGTTGAGAATCTTACATAATTAAATGAAGGAGGAATGAAGGTCGATGGCTATAGGAGTCAGGCAGAAGATATGTTACATGTCAAGGTTGTATGTTCCTAATCACTTTATGTTTCTAATCATGCTGTAGATTAGAGCAGGTTCGGTTGTTGAGAAGAAGCTGAGACTCGGTAGAAAATGAGCACCCACTATTCTATGCCGCCTGTAAGCCAGGGCTGGGCAATGACACAGGAGATGCTCAATTGTCTCCGTTTCCTCCTCGTCAACACAGAGTCTGCAGTAATCAATTACATAAAGATCCCTGATGTTGCAGTAACCAATAATGATTCCTGTCATCACTCTAATTTCAGCTTTGCTCAGGTTCAACAGTGAGTGCGTTCTTTTGGTAGACGGAGTCGACCAAATGGATCTTGGCTCGTTGCACCTATGTTCGTTGTGCCAAAGTTCACAGGCTCTTTCGTCAAAGAATGCCTCAAAATTCCGATAAAAAAGACATATGGGTGGTTTGATTGAGTCATCAGTTTCTAGATCGGTGGATTGAGATCCTCGTCACAATGTCCTGGTACCTAACACAACCGATAGCTATAGGTAAGTTCTTCCAGAGCTGCTCTACACTTGAGGACGGCTTCTGATTTGATGTAACAAGATTTGATGGCTTTAAGAGCCGCTTGACTATCCACAAAGATACTCACCGGTTCAACGACCTCTGCATCCAGACTTTTTATCAATTCCGCTGCCTTCCAGATCGCGAAGATTTCAGCTTGGAAAACACTACAGTTGCAATCCAGCTTGTAGGTTAACTCAAGGCCTAACCTTTCACAGTAGACTCCTGCCCCAGTACCTTCTTCCATCTTGGATCCGTCTGTATAGAAGGCCAGACCGTCCAGAAGAGGGTTACTTCGTTTCCAGTCGTCTCTACTAGGAATAACGACATCTACATTGTCAAATCTCAGGATTGGTGATATATAGTCGCTTAGTTTAGCACGTTGGTCCAATGCCATACCTGGTTCATTCAGAATACTACCATTCCCAAAGGTACAGTTCCGCCAGAGTTTTTGTTTATGCAGCCTTAGGGCACTACGCGCGACCTGACACTTAATGCTGAGGCCCAGAGGCTTGAAGTACAGCATTGCGTTCAGAGATGCTTGTGGCGTACTCCTTCTGGCTCCTGTAACTAAAATCGCGTCGGCTCTTTGTACCTTGTCTTATTTACTGGATGTCGACTTGAGGCTCAGACAGTTCCACCAAACAAGAGAACCATAGGACAAGATGGGCCTCACCACAGTGTTATACAGCCAGTGTATAGTCGATGGTTTTAGCCCCCAGCTTTTCCCAATGGAGTTCTTGCATGCATAGAGTGCAATCATCCCTCTCTTAGCCCGCTCCTCAACGTTCCTTTTCCATCATAGTTGACAGTCCAGAATTGTGCCGAGGTACTTTGCTTCGGGAGAGAGATGAAGTTACAATCCATCCATTGTTGGTGGAGCAAAAACGCCGAGCTTGCGCTACCAGTTCCGTCTTCGTTGGATTTACACCAAGACCATTTGCCTTGGCCCAGCGTGACAGCGTCAGTAAGGCTCTTTGCATAAGCTCCGAGAATGCTCCGCGACTAATCGGCTGACCTCCAACGTGACCCTGGGATATGCTGGGTGAGATCGACGAAACTCACCAGGCTAATTTGCTAGACCAACTGCTTCTGCAGGGAAATTAGGTCTAAACTCGGGTATTCGACCAGCAGGTATAAATCTAGAGGCTGCAGCTGCAATGATGTTCCTGAAATTCCTTTCTACTACCCGTGCATCGGAAGGAATTAAATGTTCTCTGAAGCGCTGCTTGGTGAACTCTCTGAATCTTTGCCAGTTGGCTTTTCTATGGTTAAGGAAAGTGCAGCGTTTAGAGATGATGAAATCGAGCGGTCTGCTTATGTAGATAGTTATGGGGAATGTTACTGCAATTAATTTACAGAAACGATGCACCGTCAGGAGTAGAAACAGCAACGTTTGGTGTTAAATACTGAATATTGGGTTACTGTTGAGTAGACTGCGGTGGAGTTCCGTACTCCGAAGAAGATCACTTCGTGAACAAAAATTTGGTGGGGATTGCGCTATAGCAGAACGAGACAACGTAATCCTGTTCGATATAGTCTGTCTGGAAAAAAATCCTGAAGTGCACCCATTAAATATCACCTACACCTAAATGATGTTCTGGCAAACCGAACATAACATCGATCGGGGGTTTTGTTCGATCCCTACACGCACCAAATGTATCCGAAGCAAGCATGGACAATAATAATTTGTTTATTGATTTCTAGTAGTTCTAGCAATTCCTGGCAAATTTTACCTATCGGAAGGAAGTTTATAAAAATAATGTAATTTTACTAACTGAGCATAACAAACCCCGCTTATGTTTTGGGTAGCGATATTTGCTTTTATCACTAGATTGCCGAAGGCGGTCATTTTGACCACATTTCAACACGCAATTCGATGTGGTACAAAAAGTCACCAAATTTTTTTAAAAAAAAAGTGTCTTTATATGCACAGTTGTTTTTGTACTTGAAATTGAAAAACGGCCAAAATGACCGCCTTTGGCAATCTAGTGTTAAATAATAATCCAATACAGCCAAAGGATACGTAGTCGAGCGCAAAAGTCGATTTTTATATTTTACGATTTTTGACACGATTTCGGCCTTTGACTAAATGGTAGACTTTTCGATCATTCGATTTTATCAAACTTGTTGTACATCGACTTTTACAGATCGATTAAAAATTTGATAGAATGTGTAATTTTTGGGTAATATGGATTTTCTGATAATAAACCAAGTATTTATGAAGCAAATTGAAAGTCGATCTTGAAAAGTCGACCATGCGATTTCCTCAAAAGATCAAAGGTCGACTTCGACTTTTAGACTTTTCAATACAAATTAATCGATTATTAGAAAGTCAATTTACCTTTCAATAATATCACCATATTCCAGCCAATTTGGCTATTCCAAACAGTGGACCGATATATCCCATTTGCAATGCCAAATATGCCAAAAGTATTAGCTGTCTTTCTTAAAAATTTTAATGTTTATGATTTCATCCGACAGACAGATATAAGGGCATGGCTAATTCGACATCGAATTTTATTCGTCCGGACGCAACGACTACGTTATACAAAACCTGCTCAAATAGTGGTGTAGATAACATGAACAGTTAGAATTAAAAATGAGATAGCATAAAATGCTCTCAAGTATATACGCGATTTCAATCATCACATGAACAAAAATAAACCAGTAAGGAAAGTAGTAAAGTCGGACGGGGCCGACTATATGATACCCTTCACCACTATGGGTATATTAAACAGGACTATTAGCATGAAATTGGATGAAATAAAATATGTGATCTTTATCTAAATGTGAATCTACCTAGATCTATCCATAAAGTATGTAAATCGACTTCAAAGAAATATAAATAGGTCATACGTTGGGTTAAGTCTGTACTTCTAGAAAACGCAACTATATAATTTTATGCTCAATTGTGTACGATGTGCAAACTTTGATGTCAATCTGACTAACATGAGGAGTTTGATGCCCAATTTACTTGAAATCGGGCGAAAATATATATGGTGCGTCAATTACTTAAAATCAATCTATAATAAAAAGGGCTATATCTATCTAAATCTGGACCGATTTTCACGAAACTTGGCAGACATCATTCTAGACCTAAATGATTAGGCTGTACCAATTTTCGTGCAAATCGAAAGATATATAGGGACTTTGGGGCACCATTTACATGAAATCGGACGAAACTATATATGGGAGATATATCTAAATCAGGACCGATTTTCATGAAACTTGGCAGACATCATTCTAGGCTCAATTAAGTACGTTACGCCAAATTTCGTGCAAATAGAAGGATATATAGGGACTGTTGTGCACCATTTACATGAAATCCGACGAAACTATATATGGGAGCTATATCTAAATCTGGACCGATTTTCTCGAAAGTTGGCAGACATCACTCTAGGCTCAATTCAGTACGTTATGCCAAATTTCGTGCAAATCGAAAGATATATAGGGACTTTGGGGCACCATTTACATGAAATCGGACGAAACTATATATGGGACCTATATCTAAATCTGGACCGATTTTCTCGAAACTTGGCAGACATCACTCTAGCCTTAATTGAGTACGTTATGCCGAATTTCGTGCAAATCAAAAGATATATAGGGACTTTGGGGCACCATTTACATGAAATCGGACGAAACTATATATGGGAGCTATATCTAAATCTGGACCGATTTTCTCGAAACTTGGCAGACATAATTCTAGACCTAAGTGATTACGCTGTACCAAATTTCGTGCAAATCGAAAGATTTATAGGGACTTTGGTGCACCATTTAGATGAAATCGGACGAAACTATATATGGGAGCTATATCTAAATCTGGACCGATATTCTCGAAAGTTGGCAGATATAATTCTAGGCTCAATTAAGTACGTGATGCGAAATTTCGTGGAAATCGAAAGATATATAGGGACTTTAGGGCACCATTTACATGAAATCGGACGAAACTATATATGGGAGCTATATCTAAATCTGGACCGATTTTTACGAAACTTGGCAGACATCATTCTAGACCTAAATAATTAGGCTGTGCCAAATTTCGTGCAAATCGAAAGATATATAGGGACCGTTTACATTAAATCGGTTAAATATATATATGGGAGCTATATCTAACTCTGAACCGATTTTTCCCAATTTCAATAGGGTTCGTAATTGGGCCGAATAAGTGACTTATGCCAAATTTCATCCAATTCGGATCATAAATGCGACCTGTACTTTGTTTACAATTTAACATGGACAGACGGACGGGGACATGCATAAATCGACTTAGAAAGTGATTCTATGTATATTCTCAAAAGGAACCATGGGTCTATCTCGATTATTTTTGCCTGTTACAAACATATGCACAAAGACATAATACCCTGTACCACAGTGTGGTGAAGGGTATAAAAACACCAGGGTAACACCAGCCGATTTCTAGTTTTTGTATTTGTTCTTCTATACACCTGGAAGAATAGAAACAAAATAACAAAATTGAAGTTCAAACAGACCACACATTCGAGACATCATCAGCATCAGCTACTTCTGCAAGCTGATTCATTCGAAGTGGAAATTTGTAAACAACGTCACAATGCATTCATCATAAAAGCAACGCTGCAAAAACAGAGGTAACCACTCACACACATGCACATTTGTATGTGTTGCCCGAGAAAACGGCGGAAAACCGCAAAAGTGCAAACATGTTATGTTGGAAAAAAGGCGCAAATACTCTTATCAAAGAAACCCCCCAACATAACGAGAGTGGTTCGAAGCAACAACAAGACAAATAACACGGAAACCCACCAAAAAGAGAAGCCTTCAATTGCAACACGACGCATAGCATAGAGCCACAGCATATCAGATTCCATGCCATGACTGTGTGGCGCAAACTAGCTTAGCACTGCCTCGACTGCTGAACGATGGATTGTGGATGGGTGAATTGATGTATGTCTCAGATGATCTCACATGGCCGCCGTTGTTGTTGTTGGCCAGCGGGTTAAATCTGGGGCTAATTGTGAGTTAGAGTCAATGTTTCAACGTAACAAAGTTGCATTGCGAGTGAGCCTCGGAATTCGCAGATTATAAATAGAAAAGCTTATTGAACAATTTTTCAATTTCTGAGGCATTTTTTCGAGAACGAAATATTCTGTTATGGTTTAAGGTGGCGTCAATTATTGTTATTATTCCTCCTTTGGTGACCCCATGGTAAAGGTAAAGAAAGTTCAAAAGCCGGATGGGCCCGACTATATGAAACCCTTCGCCAATTTTGGTACATACATGAGATGATAATATATACAATAGAACAGAACATCGCATCTTTGGAGGACCATTGAGATGGAATCGGGCGAAATGAAATGTGGATGGTAGCTGCATATTATATAAACACATAGCCTTAATTGCAACATTAATACACAAACTTTAAATTCAATTTAATACCCCTTGTCAAATTTCGTGTAAATCGAACAAACATAGGCTCATCGGTGCACCATTTACATAAAATCGCAAAAAATATATAAGACATATATCTAAATCTGAACCACACACCATTCTTGCCTCATTGCATTCGCTATGCAAAATGTTGGCTAAATCGGACAAATATTGGGAGTATGGTGCACTATTTACAAAAAAATCGGACAAATTCTAATTCTTAACCGATTTCAACGAAACACCATTCTGGACCTAATTTGTCTCAATCGGACAAATATTGGGAGTTTGACACATCATTCACATAAAATCGGACGAAACTATATATGGGAGCTATATATATAAATCTAAACCAATTTCAACAAAAATTCGTATTCAACAAAAATTCGCATAATGTTGTCTCAATAGGACAAATCTTGGGAGTTTGGTACGTCATTCACATAAAATCGGACGAAACTATGTATGGGAGCTATATTTAATTCTAAACCGATTTTAACAAAACTTAACATACATCAGTCTGGTCATAATGGAGTACGCTGTGCAAAATATTGTCCCTATCGGACAACTATTGGGAGTGTGTTCGGGGACCGCACTTGTACCGCATAGCTGGCCACAGACCGACCTTTCCCTTTATAAGAGGTCAACAAGGTGTCCTTATCTGCGTCCCAAGTTCTGTGGCGAATTGAGGGCTTTGTTTCTACTTTTCAACTTAGTGCAGATATATGTGGTTTCCGCGGACGATTTTGTGATAGTTGTTGGTCGGAATTGCATGCCGCTTGACCTGCAAATGCATTGATATTCTCATCCCTACAGTTCATGTGGTGAACAATTAACTGAAGATTTCGTTGAAGTTCTCACGGCTGAGTTCTGGCGGGTCTGAATACTTCTCCATTGCGTGACACTAGTATTCGCGGACCACATTGGCACCACATAGCTGGCAACAGACCGACCTTTCACTTTATAAGAGGTCAAAAATGTTTCCTTATCTGCGTCCCAAGTTACGACGGCGGGCGAATTGAGGACCTTGTTTCTTCTATTCAACTTATCGCTGTGGTTTGTACGAACGATTTTGGGGTAGTCGGTAGTCGGAATTAAATGCCCCTTAACCTGGTGGACAATGTAGCTGAAGATTTCGTGGTGGATATTTTCATATTTATCGTGGCGGATATTTTCATATGATCATATACTTATCTGCATACTTAACGATCTCAATGTCGTTTGTGTATATGACGTTGTTGTGCTGTGTTGCTAGGGAGGAGTAATACCTCAAGAGTCTGATTCACCTTTACTGGATCATTGTGTGGCTTCAGTAACTGGCAGGGCTGGCACACAAAAAAAATTTGCTGTTGCAAACAAAAAAATAAATTCGGAAAAGGGAGTGAGCCCGGCTCCCTCTGGCTATGTCGGTGGTAGAGGGACCATACTGCCCATTGTCGAGACTTCAGGAACGATATGGGTTGCTTTCAACAAATTGGGGCACTTTGGATGGATATTACGTCAGGACGCAAACGCTTTAGATGACTTAGTGCTACGAACGCATGTAACCATCACCCTCCGTGACGGTGTGCATTTCTTCCGATTAGTCAAACCTTCGAGAGCAAGTTAACAGTTGCCCACAGTTTACTCACACTGGTTCAGATAATGCTACACTTCAGATGATCCAACTATTTATTCCGCGACTAATCTACTGCAACGTGAATTCCCTGAGGTATAATCTCGGGCAGCTCTAATATATATAAATCTAGCAGCTGCAACTGCAATGATGTCCCGGAATTTGCTTTGATTTGTATATTTCACTTCACTAGTAAAAAACATTTCATTTGTCTAAAACAGAGAATAGGGTGTCTTATGAAAGTCTACTTTTGTTGTATAGTTACTTTTTTCAAAACCTAACAATTTCAGAATAAATGAATAGTTCAGAATAGTTAACAGCTCTCTGAAAATGAAGAAAGCAATAACTTATTTTATTTATGTAAGTCACGTTGGCCACAGTTCCATCCCATGTCGGAAATATTTTCAACTATAAACCAGTAGGGAAAGTAGTAAAGTCGGACGGGCCGACTATATGATACCCTTCACCACTATGGGTATATTAACATGATGCATCCTAACAGAAGTGTTATTCTATAAAATTGGATGAACTGTGACCTTTATCTAAATGTGAATCGACTTACACCTACACTACACTAATTCAATAATGTTCCTATAAATTTTCAAGTGAAAATCTCAACAATTTTTAAAGATATAGCCGATTTATTGTGTTAGCATCAAGTGACAGCGAAAGGGCTTCTCAAACTTTAAACGCGTTTTTCTCCAAACAGTGTTTTTGCGAATGGCGAGCACAATAACTCAAAAACAAATAACCCAATCGATTTCAAATTTTGGGACGTTTCTCTGTGAGTGTATAGTTATCGTATGAACTAGGATAAAGCCAATCGGTGAAGATCTTCCTTATTTTTAAACTAAGTTTGTGGTAAAAATAGGCAATTTTCCTAAAATTTTTTTCAAAGTTCCGCCATTTTGTTAAATGTTGTGCGAAGGCAATTTTCGGATTCCGATGTTCCAGTGAGGAGTTATCATGCCCGCCATTATAAATAAGGACTTTTCTTTGATCACTGAAAACAACAACAACAATTTTTTGTAAATTATTTTTCTTCCTTTTTAAATCTTCAAATATATATGAGAAATTACAAAAATCTTTTAAATTCCTTTGCAAGTTTAAAACTCGCGAAATATGAACAAAATGCATATAATTTAAATTCATTCCTTTAAAATGAAGTGTTCTTGTCAAAATCTTAAAATATTGGTAATAAATAATAAGTTGCGTGGAAGGTGTGATGATGGTAATGTAAAAAAATGGGTAAAAATGTGTTGAAGCCAAAGAGTTTTTTTGTGTTCCTTCCTGATGGCTAAACTACACATCACACGCACATGTGATCAGTGACTAAGTTGCAGAATATCCCATGGACAATATGATTCTAATGTATGATTTTTCGATATAATCACTGCATCCACCCAAAATGGATGCTAACATTTTGAAGCCGGATTTTCGGTGTATTTTGAATTTTTCTTATAATTAGGACGCGCATTCAGATAATGGACTAAACTAATTATAGGATTGTAGAACTCTTGATTTTGCTTCGTTTAGTGTATATCTCATGCATGTGCTCATCGTAGCTTCTTTGCAATTGGGCTCCAAAGATGCAAATTTGGTGCGTAATTTTTTATAATTCAAATTCCGTGGAACCCCGCGTGATTTTAGTTTTTTTACGTGCCGAATCTAATCAGCCCATCCATGTTCAATTCCGCCCAATAAAACGGCGAATATAGGTACCTTGAATGTGGGAAAAACTGCAAAAACTTATTTTGACTAATTCGCGTATATAATCGCGTTTTTCTTCGAATTGATTTCACATACATTCATTCTTATGTTATAATATTAGCGAATCTTCGTGAAAGTAGGTCAAAAATATATCGATACGCGAATAATATGCGTATTTTATCCAAAATCGGTTGTGAAGGCACATCCGCGGTTCTTAACCGATCCTTTTAAAATAGGTGTCCTTTTGTGTATTTTCGTATGAGATTACTGAAATCGGATGCGCATAAAAATCGTATGCACGTTGCGCCATTTTTAGTCATTTTTACGGTTTTTGCATAGTAAAGTACATCGAGCGGCACACTTTGGCCGCTTAATTAAACCTCGAAAAATGCATAATTATTGGAAGAGATTGATTCGGTTTATACGAAAACCGCATGCGCATCACCTGATTTCAACTAATACGCGAAACTCTTAACAGAGGAATCTACCGATATTTAATAATCATCTAAAAGAACTTGTAGAAGAAATCGTCACGTGTTGTAGAAGATCTAGTATTATCTTAACCATACCCAAAAATCAAAAATTGAAAAAAACATTTTGTGGCAATTCAAAAATTAATTTATTCTATTTTCAGATATTTTCATGCTTTTGTTTGCTTTTCGCGACTGTTAAACCGTATTTCAATGTGATTTGACTAGTATGCAAAGAAAATAACTGTGTTTAACCATTTGTGAAGAATTTCGCGAATTACAACAAATAGGAATTAATTTAATTTATATTTGAAATACAAGATTTTAAACGGCTATAATTTTTGTGCGCAGCATCCGAAATTGTGAACGCGAACAGATTTCGAATCAGCATATTTTCCTTAACCTATGTACCAAAAATCATGAATGTGCTCGCAAAAAAAATTTTCAAATCTTAACAAGCATTGGTATTCATTTACCAGCCCATTCTTAAAAAAAATCGTAAAAATAAAAAATCGAGAATGGGGGGTTCCCTTAAAGTAAATATTAATCGTGCACCCCTTAAAAATTTGGAGCCTAATTAACACGAAATTAAAAAGAACCATGTGCCTATCTCGTTTCCATTTGCCTTTTACAAACATATGCACAAAGACATAATACCCTATACCACAGCATGGTGAAGGGTATAAAAATATCTTTCAATTTGTGTTGCCCTGTTTATAAAGCAGAAATATGTGGTGAGTACATGCGGTTCATGTATTTGGTAACGGTGATCGGTGAACTGCATTATCGACCAAATTAAGATATTATTTCGACGACTGAAGCCATTTAACATACATTTGACAAACTGTAGATCGAATGAGGGTTAAGTTTGTTTTCCGTTTGTAATCATAAGGTTTGTTCGTCCAAATGCAATTTCAATAAATGCTGTTTTAAATGTAATGTGTACTGCTCAGAATCTCTAAAATTTGAATTTTTCAATATCTGATCACAAACAGCTGATACTAGTATAAAAGTAAATTTCCCCTGTACGAATTTGAAAATATTCTGTAATACAGTTGTCAATTTTGCTCTCTCAATTCATTCTCTTCTACTGGAGTTTTACGAAAACGAAGAACATCCAGTAATAATTTGTACAAATTATTGAGTAAACGACAATACCTATTGTGATTTTTTCTTTTTCAGGTGTGATAAAAAAATAACAGTTTTTTTAACTTATTTATTTATTCATCAATAACTATCAGACCACCTCAAAAAATCCCTTCAACTATTTTATATACCGTCTGTCTGTCTGTTTTGCCGGCTGATGCGTACGAAGGAAGTAACCGATGTCATCCCAACTCTGCACATCGTAACATTTCTTCTTTCGTCCAAGTTCGAAGATGGGGTATATCGGTCCACTACTTCTGAATAATGTGTGTTAAGTTTCGTTAAAATAGGTTCAGATTTAGATATAGCTCCCATAGATATTTTTGTTCGATTTTATGAAAATGTATTTCGATTTGCACGAAATTTCGGATCAGAATTATATATAGCTCCCATATATATTTACGTCCGATTTTATGTAAATGGTGTACCAAAGTTCCTAAATACCTTTTGATTTTCTGCATAGCGTACTGAATTAATTCTAAAATGCTGTGTGTGCTAAGATTCGTGAAAATGCGTTCAGATTTAGATATAGTTCCCAATACATTTTCGCCCGATTTAATATAAATTGTGAACTGAAGACCCAAAGTTTGTCCGATTGGTACACAATTTTGTACAATGTACTGAAGTTAGTATAACCTTATAACCTTGGATTTACATATAGCTTCTATATATATTTTCATCCAATTTTAAGTAAATGGGCACTGAAATGGACTAGGCCGATTGACACAACGTACTGAAATTAATCTCCAACAAGATTCCTTGAAACCGGTTAAGATTTAGATATAGCATTTCTTCCATACATAACTTCGACCTATTTGTGTCTGAATGAGATTAAATTTTAAACAGTGCAGCATACTGAGTAGAGTGTGTGAAGTTTTCTTTAAATCGATTTACAAAATTTGGCATAGGTTGCAGAATAGATTGATGTTAGTGGGTTTACATATACAGGGTGAGATGAAAAAAAACTGCATACCAACTTCAGACTGCTGTCATAACTAAGTCACTCGTCCGACAGTTGTTAAAATTATTCAGGCAACAGCCCATTATATTGTTTACAAGCGATCAAAAGATTTTTGGTGAGAATTTTCCAGAAAAAAAAATTCGTGATGGAATTCAAGCGTCATAGTGTGATTTCTTTATATTTGGCTGGGAAACCACATGTGGCTCTAACACTCCAGCATTTAAATGTGAATAACTCTTTTGTGTCTCGTACCATCGCTCTTTACCGTGATCAGTGCTGCCAGTTAAATTTTATGAAAAATCGTCAATTTTTCAAAAAAAATCGGCATAATCGGCATTTGTATTTTTAAAAATCGGCAAAAAATCGGCAGCATATAATTTATAAATAAATTCATATTTTTTTGGTTTATAACAAATTTGATTGATCTACCTGATTTATTACATTAAAAAAAGATAACAAATTCAATTCTGTATAAAAAATAACATAAAAAATTCATTTTTCTACAAAAATGTAGATTTTTCTAAAATATATTAATTATGGTATGGTGTGGTATTAAGGTCATAAAAATAACTTAAAAACTAGTACATATTTGTATTACACATTTTTAGTAATTCATTATCAATTTTGATATTAAAACAATTTGAATTATTTAGTTTGAGGTAATCTTTAGAATAAAGAATACCTTCCAATGAATCATTCTCAAGTGAGCTTCTAATTTTAGTTTTGTTAAGGTTTACCTGACTAAAAATTCGTTCCACATTTGCTGTGGAGTGTGGAAGAACCATAATTCTTTGTACAAATTGGACAAAACTGGAAAAGCTAAATTGGAGTCCCCACGTTTAATTTCGGAAATTAAAAAAAAAAACTTTTTAAATTATATTCTGCATTTTCAAAAATTTCTTCAAAATTCAGAAAGTTTAACTTCCTAAACTCGGAGTCTAAAGATTGCCTCTCAGTTTCAAAAATAAAATCGGGGAATTCTTTTAAAATATCTAGAAACGAATTATTGCCCTTCTTCATTACTCTTCCAGGATCAATAAGTTTTAAGCATTTAAATGAATTTAAATTAAAATCAAAACGTTTTAATATATCTGACAAAAAATGCAGCCATTGAAAACGGCTGCGGCGAGTCGCCGATAGTTGTAATGATTTAAAGCTGCCAATTTTATATGTTTGTATGGTAACGCCGTATTAAATTAAAAAATTAGACAATTTGTGTCGATTGTTGAAATATCGGCAATTCTGAGGCAAAAATCGGAAAATCGGCATTTTCCATTTTTAGAGTGAAAAATCGTCAAAATGCCGATAAATCGGCAAATATGGCAGCCCTGACCGTGATACGGGCAGCGTAGGAAGTCAAGGACGTCAAGGAAGTGGACGGAAGAAAACAGAATATCAGCAGAAATGGTTCGAAAAGTAAAGAAGCGTCGGAGTGGCCGAAAAATGGCTCGTGAACTGAACATATCGCAATATTCCACTGGGCAAATATTAAAAAATGAGCTCGGGGTAAAACCGCAAAAGAAAGAAAATAGACTCGAAAGAGCTAAAGACTTGCTTCGCTTGGGCGAACGTGGTGTACTGCCGAATTTGGCTTTTTCCGATGAGAAAACATTCGTTGTCCACCAGTTTGTAAACCAACAAAATGATCGTATTTACTTGGCAACCAGAACTCAAGCGCCGGCCATGGTGATGGTGTGGGTCGCCATAACAGCCGATTGTCGCTCTCCGTTCGCAACAGAATAAATGCCGAATATTATCGCGAAAATATTCTGGAGGGTGTATTAAAACCTTGGGCACGCAAACATTTTGGCCGCAGACCTAGGACATTCCAACAGGACTCAAAACCATCGCAATCAGTACGCGCCACCCAAGAATGGTTCATTTCAAGCGCACAACGGCCACCAAAATCTCCGGATATCAATTCGTTGGACTATTGCGTCTGGAGTATTTTGGAAAGCAAGGTTGGTACTAAAAAATACCAACGTGTCGATCACCTCAAGCAAGTGCTTTGCCGGAAATGGGCCAAAATACTACAGAGCAACATTCGAGCAGCGTTTTCATTGGCTGTTTGAAGGTCATAATTCGTGCCAAAGGTGACCAATTCGAACAAATCTAAACGTATTCTAAAATTTCATGATATTTCCGACATTTTTTGCTTTCATTCAATAAAATTAAAAATTATATCGTTTGACTTTGTTGCAGTTTTTTTATCTCACCTATATGAGATAAAAAAGTTCATTCAATTTCATGTCAATGTTCCTTCGAAAAGACGACGTCTGTTAGGATACATATGTAGAATATACCCAAAGTGGTAAAGGATATCATATAGTCGGCCCAGTCCGACTTTACTTTCCTTACTAGTTTTGTTTTTTATTTAACATTTTTCAAATACCCTGACTAGTCTGCATTTAAAATTACATGTCTGCCTTAAAACATTTATGTTGAATTGGAATTGTACGGATTTTTATTTTACCTCTTTGTGTTTTTCGCCGATCTAAGAGTGCAATGAAAAAATAAGCTTTTTTCATGTTTGTGTGAGATCGTTATAATGAGTACATTTTTTTTATGGTCATCATGTAATGAAATTGCTCCATCGTTAAATTACATAATCGTTAAACCAAAGTTCTACTGTATTTATCAAATCTGTAGAGGCCTAACAGTAGCACTCTAACAATTTATGATGTCGAATTGCCCCCAATCACTAACCTTAAACATCAAATCGTATGTGATAAGAAATCGAAATACTCTTATACAGCTGCTAGTACTTATAAGCACAGAGGCAAGTCTTGCCTCCAATTGACAGTTCAGTTTAGTTGAAATTCTAAACTCCGAGAATAATGCTGTTGTCGTCGTCGTCTTCGTCGCTGTTTTGTCATCTTAGCTAATCCAATGTCTCGAACGACGAAGTGTTGATTTCAAAATACCAAAACAAATAACTGCAAACGTAATTATAATTGCATTATTTAACGTGGTGCATTACAAGAAATGTAGAATTACATACGTACGTACATACATGATATCTGGAATGAAAACTGCAAGCTGTCATTAATCGACGGTAATCGGAGATAGCAGAGACTGTTAAATAGTTATAATTTTTTAACAACTAAATCGTGAGTGATATCAAAATTGACAGTTCTCAAGTAGTTGGCAAAGAAAACAAAATAATCGCTGAACAAAAAAAAACCTAGGAACAACATCCCAAGTAGGTATGAAATCTGTAATCTCTGTGTTACCCCCTATATGAGTTATTCGACAAATTGGGGATATTTATATTAAGTTCATAACGTGTTTTTTTATTTTTGTTCTTATCGCCCAGACAATGCAGCCATAAATATGAACAGTTGTTTCTACGGCAATTTGCTTAGAGATCTAGACGACAAGCCCAATCTTAAGTGCGTCGTATAAAACGTTTGTAAAGATTGGAAACATTGTACGGACTATAGTAAAGTGACTTGACATTATCGTCTGTCATAAATACATGATCATAAGTAAATAATGTCTGAGATTTGTCCATTTATTTTTTTCGTTAAACTAATTTCAGATATTTTATCAATATTTATAACACCAATAACATAATTATTTATTTGTACAGTAATTAAATTGTATCTTGACATTTAAAAGACGAGGACAAGGACGACAAAAGTTTTTTATAATCTGTTTTAAAATGGGCCATTAATTTATGTGAATGTTGTAAATGTGAGAAACCTTTAAAACTTGTTGTAATATCGAGTGGTATCTCTGGATTGTATAAATGAGAATGTGTGGAGCTTTACCAGATTCTTTTTGATGTTAAAGAAAGTTTGCGGTTTCACTAGACCAGGGGTTGTCAACCTTTTTTTTAATTACCGCCCACTTTTTCACCTCGAGTGATAGAAAAATATCCTTATCGCCCACCTATTATTGATAAACTGCTTTCATTTATTAGATTTTTGCATTTTATTAAGTAATTTTAATTAAGTATAGTGAAATATTAAGTATTTAATGGGATCCCGGAGGCTGATGCTGCGAAATTAAATATATAATATCTGATTCTATTTTCGTCAAAAACAAGCGAAGGACTCCCTATTCAGAAATATTTAAGCGGTTTCTTTCTTGGTTCATGATGTGGTTAACAGCACTAAATCCTGATTAGACTAAATATGAGGTAGGAAAAGATATTAATAATTTGAATACCTCCTTCCACATGTTTGGATATAAAAGAGGTACTTTTTTTTGTTGTCACAACTTTTCATATCCGCCATTTTCGAAACTCTGTTTACAATCTCCATCATATTTTTTTCTAATAGTTCTTCTTGATACTTTGTATCAGCTTCCTTAGCATTAGCTGTAAATGGATTTTTCATCCATTGGTACAACTTTAAGTTCAAAATGTCTTCAAATTCAAAATGTATTAAAATATATAATATACTTAGGGAAATCCTACCGCCGACCAAAAAGTACGTATCGCCCACTAGTGGGCGGTAGGGACCAGGTTGACTGTCGCTGCCCTAGTCGAATCATGGATTTAGGGTTATGACGTGGACCTCAAAAGTATATGTGTTCTTGAACAGAATAAAATTCTATTATTTATGGATGTTCGTCTGTCTGTTCAAATCAAGATAGAGATCACAATATTTCAGATAGAGCACTTGCACTGACATTGCTATTGCTTTGAGGGTGGTTGGTATTGCAAACGAGGTATATCGGTCTAGGTTTTGTTCCTCTTCGTTTTCGGTAATGATAAAATTTTAACCGAATTTTCTCATGGGAGTGGCTATAATTAAAAAGCCCCGTTTAAGTTTTCCAACTACAGTGTCTGTAACTTCGGACAATATGCATATGTCGAAAGAGCTAATCAGCCCACACACCAATTTCGACCATAATTAAAATGTACGTATTTTCAACACTACCTCCATATCTCAACAGCACACACCAATTTTGACCGCAACAGCAATATAGCTATGCACTAAATTTGGTACAATTGTATCCTTATTTTCAAAACTCATTTGAAATTTCATGATTCAAGCTCTATAGGTTCACCCAAATCCAAATTAGTAGCAACTACTTCACATTACGGGTTCTAGCCCGAGCGGAATTTGGGAAATCCCAATTGCACCGAATTTAGTACCAATAAGTACAAATTATTAGAAATTTCCAAAATATCCTCCATACCCTAAAACTACACCACAACAGTGATACTAACTCCAAGTTTCAGGATCCCAGATCTATCGGTTTACCCAAAATTTTGTACTGTTTACTACTTTTCGAATACTTGAGTACACACTTCTAAAACTAACTCCTTATATCCACCCTACTTCCCAGACTTGATTCGTATACTACATTTCTGTATTTTTAGCAGTATCGGTTCACACGCTTCGGATACTTTTAGTTTAAATTTTCCAAAACCCTTTGTTTCTCCATCAGAGACCTTCATTCCAAATTTTAGAGTTCTAGCTCTACCGGTGCGCCAAATACGAATTGTACCATATTTTGGAATTTCTAAAAACCCAGCCTTATCCTCACCTTAAATTTCAATATTCTGATTTCAGGCGTTTTGTTTGTGCGTTGATGAATCTTTAAGGCAGTCAATCAATCACTTTATTGTTTTATTAGTATAGATAAATATGAGGCCTTTAAAATTTAATTTTTAAATACCATAATAACAGCTTTTATTGGAAAACACTGTAAAAGATCATACAAACTTTTTATACCTACTCAACATATTTGTGTAGATTTTAAACAGTAAAGTGAAATAAAAACTATCAACATAAGAGGAGGTGAACAGCAATCATATGGTGAAGGCTGCAATCCACCTTAGAAGTCTGAATTTTTCCCCATTCTAATTGTAAAGCTTTTTCAGACTTGGTATGCTTGAGATGTTTTAGGTTCTAATATTTCTCCTAAATACTCCATAAGTTCTCTTTAGGATTCGAATCCGGGGACTGAGAAGGTGTTTGAATCACTTTTATACAATTATAAATCATCCATTCTCGAACGGCCTGGGACTTGTGTTGGAGGTCATTATCTTAATAAAATTTAAATGTTGTTCCCAATCCCAATTTTTCAGCACAACATTTCTTTTAGAATGTTTAAATAATAAATCTTATTCATAAATCCTTCAATAAAAACGTGATTTCCTACTCCGGCAGCACTCATACAACCCCATAGTATTTCCGGACATCTTCCGTGCTTTACGGTCGAAATCGTGTGCTTATTGTTCGCCCTGTACCGTACCATACTTGGTCCATCTAACGCAAACAAGTTATATTTGCTTTAATCAGCAAAAATATCAGATTTCCAAAATGCCTTTTCGTGTTCCTAAACGAACTCCAATCGGAAAAATCGGTTTATGGGGTTTATTAGTGGCTTTTTCAGTGCAACTCTACCATGAAGACCATGCTTACGCAAAACTCTTCAAGTTGTTTTTGGGTTACATATCTTTTTATACCCTACACAACTATGTTGTCAGGGTATTTTAGCTTTGTGCAGCCCCAAAAGTTTGTAACGCCGCGAAATATTGGTCCTAGACCCACCTTTAAGTATACCGATCGTCATATCTCGACTAGCAGAGTTGATCTAGACATGTGTGTCCGTCCGTCCGTCTGTCCATTATAATTTGTAAACACGATACAGGCCACAGTTATGGACCAATCTTCACGAAATTTTGCATGTAGGATGGGTTCTGGCCAATGAAGGCCCCTATTGTTTTTGGGAAAGATCGGTTAATATTTAGGGGATGAAATGGACCAAAAACTTTATTTTTGTCGGTTTTTCTGGTCGCTCCAGAGGCCGCAATTATGGCCCAAACTCCGCGAATTTTTGCGTGGAGAATGGGATTGGGCTAAATAATATGCATGCCTGTTTTGATAAAGATCGGTCAATATTTAGCGGGTCAAATGGACCATGACCTTTGTGTGAAAAATGACAAAATTTGTATTCTATAGCGTATATATTTACCCCTGAAGAACAAAGACCCGAGAAGTTGATTGCATATGTGAGAGGAGTGGTTGACCTTTAATTTGATACCAATTATATTGTCCTATGTACTCGGATGTGGGAGTTACACTTAAATATTTTCAGGTGTTTCCGTATTCATATATTATTTAGTAACCCATTACCACATTAGAGGGCGGATTATAGCGCTGATCGCTTTGAAATGTTCCAGTTATGGTCAAGGACAACGCCTATAGTTTTCGGTGATGATCAAATAATACTGGGATGAAGTGGACCGAAAACTTAATTTTTTGTGTTTTTCGAGTCGATCTATAGACCACAATTGAAAGCCGAACATAAGAACATAACGCACGTTGAAGGTCAATAGAGTGAAAATATTGCCCAAGATCAGAATATAGAACCACACAACGTTAAATTTTCGTGGAAGTTGTGTAGGGTATCATATGGTCGGCCCCGTCCGACTATACTGCTCCGCTTACTGGTTTAGATATTTCTCTGTCGACAACCACTTTTCGTCTCTTACATCCCGATAACAAGAGGAACTACTTCGTAATCAGAAACTTATCGATTCTCAGTTCTCCAGTGAATATTTCTACTTTTGCACCAATTGGCAATGTATCTAACTGTTTACTTTAGCATGGGGATGTCGTAGGAGGTAACCAATTAACACTCCCTCGCTTGCCCGAGGAGTAGTATTATACCAGTTACAGGTTTACAGTCAAAGACTGGTTACATTAGAATATCCGCCTTTTTGGTTCCGTAATAACTAGTTCAGCACCGATTTTATGTTCAATTACCAATTGAAAAACTCGTTTATGTTTATTTTTTAATTGCATATAAGTAAATATATATGTATTTACTACTTTTATACTGTAATTACATTTCAGTCGTGTCAGATCCTTCGGTTGCAGGTATTGATTCTGGAAATAAATAATAATGATTATAATATTATAATAAAAAAGAGGAACTATATGCCTAATATCCCTGCAGTTTCACAAGTAGTGGCTTGCAACTTTTCATCGACTACATCACCGGTTATATTAATGCTCAGTGGTAATTTGTAAAATAGTGTTCGAACCTTAAAAATGTCATAGTCAAATTTTCAAATCAAAACCATTGTGAATAGTTTGTCAGGTAGTAAAAATTACTAAGATAATGTAATGAAAATACAATTATATATTCAATAGTAAATAAATTATTAAATTATATATGGAAGTACATACATATGTATCCTTCCATTTTAGTTTCACATGATATTACATTTTTCGTTTAATATTTCACAATTTGATGCCACCGCACAATCACAAAAAATATTGTTTGGGTTTTCGGAGAGAATTTTTCAATAATTTTTCTCTTCTCTTTGAGAAGAAAATTTTGCATTAATTTAGTGTCAAATTGGTAACTTGTACAGTTTATAGCTAGTGCTAGGACTAGTTACATACCATCAATTGGAATTTTTTCTCGCAGTTTAGTGCCTTAATATAATTTTTTTGGACGGCAGATCGAGTAATATTGAGTATTTCCGCCATTTTCCGTTGATAATTTCCTAGTTCAGCATGGTGAAGAACTAATTTTCTCTTGGCAATGGTTGGAATTTCCGGATTTTGGGCACCTTTTCCAACCATTTAACTGAAATAAAAAAATTCAGCCCAGCCGAACTTAAGAAATGTTTTTACCTGTTCCGGCTACTACAATGTGGTTGTTATTGTATTTAGTTTTTATTTTGAAAAATTCCCAACCAATCGTTTTTGCAAAAAACACATTCTATTAGGGATTAAATTTTAGCCGCCAAAACAAAACAAAAAACATGCAAGAATTCCCCACTTGTATAATGAGAATGTCAACAAAGAGAATTATACAAATGCTCTCAACTTTTCTCTCCCAGATAAGCACATTTTTTTTTTGAAATAATACGTAATCCATATATGTATGAACGAACGTTGCGCTCAAACAAACAAGTTTTTGTTATTTATACACTCGCAACAAATGCCGGCAGGGATGGAACATTTTCGTACTGAAATCTTAAAATACAGTACAACATTTTACGTAATAAATTGTTGATATTTTACCGATTCAGACTATGTAATAATAAATAATACTGTTTCATTGCTATTTTTAATAGTTCAAATATTAAATAAACGCATTGAATTTATAAAGATTAATATTTCCCTTAGTATTAGCTAAATGTTCATTCATCATATCTGCCATACTTATACACATTCGTGGACATGTAGGTTTCATCCATACAGAGCTTTGTTGGCGTGACAACTAAAAGAGAGAGAATCTAAAAAAGAGAATTTTTATTTATATTAAAAACGTGCTAATTGTTTGTGGCCAATGTAGCGTTTTTAATGCGTTAGACATTCTAACACATGTCACAAGTAAAATAAGAATATTGCTAAATATAAGGGAACTGCTGCGGATCAGTAATCTTCAGTTCCACATATTTCTCCCACTAACGTCCGCGTCACTTCCAGGAAGTAACGTTTAACTTTAACTCTAGTGAAAACGAAGGAGGTGACTTCCGCGATAAGAAAGCGATTGTATTCCGCAACTGTTTCTATCGCCTAGACGTCACTTTTCACTTCGGCGTTACTTACTTCTCGCGAAAGCGATTTTCTTAGTCAGGTATTCTAAATAGTTATTCACAGTTCTTTTTTGTTAATAATAACTTTAATATATTCACAAATCTAAAAATTATTTTTTTAACTTCTTTTAATAATTTTTACACTATTATACTTTTTTTTCGAAAATAAATAAAATTTATTGATATTTCGTATTTTTGTATGAAGACACTTAATAAATATTATTATTTTTAAAATTAGTAATAAATTTTAATTCACTTTTTGTTTGTCGATTACCATTCACTTTGAAAATACTTCTTTAACTGAGTTATATATATATATATATATATGTTTTCTCCCCTTTTTTCCCAAACAAATAATAGAACATTTTGAAACTGTGCAAATTGTTATTGTAAAATTTGAACCCTCTTCTTTCATCCTCCAAAACGACACTTAGAAGTAACTCCAAGCCGATAAAAGCTAAACAACAATAGTTTTGTTATTGTAAATATACAAACTATCGCCTTTTCCCGGGAAAGAAGTGACGCGGAAGTGACTCATTAGGCGAGGGAGTCAGAAACTCACTTTCAAATGCTTGCAGAGTAGTATCAGTTTGATATGTCGAGATATGTAAACAAAAATACGAAATATCAATACATTTTATTTATTTTCGAAATGTAATTTTTATGAATTCTCAGAATAAAATTGAAGAACAAACAAACCTTGCAAATTTATAGTTCTATAGCTTCCAGATCCTTCCTCCAATTGAGTCACTGCCATATATTACAAAAACGCGAAAAATTGAAAATAGGAATTTTTCATTGCAAAGGGATTTGCTGCTTCACACTTTCCCATTAGGAAACTGAAGTAAATTGTACACCAGAAGCCAACGAACTTCTGTTGCGATTTCTTTGATTTGATAATGTATAATTGTTAACACGCGATTAATACTCTAATTTTCGCGGTGGTTAAATTTGGGCCTATTATGGTACCTAATTCTTTCCATTTAATGTACATGTTTTCTAATGAGTGGTTTACTTTAATTATTAAATTATTTATTTCTATTGAAAAATATGTATTATTTATTTTAAGTGATTTTTTTCTCTTTCGAGTCACGCTTAATGATCAATGTTTGCACTGAGAGGGCCATGGGAAGAACCTACGTACTCACCATTATGCGAGGCGTTTTGCCGTTGGTTAAACAGCTCACGAGGCATATTAAAACACGTGGCTTTACAAAGACCGTATATTGATAACTTATGTTTTGTGTTGATGCGAAATTGAATTAAATTCAAATTTGCCAATGTTCGCTAATGAGGGTATATTGGTTTTAGACCGCATGTTTCTTTGGACCAAATTCGCTTGCAGAGAATTTGGAGTCGATTTACAAATGCGTTATAAATAAATTTATAAATCCAAAATTAAGCGAATGGAATATCCTATTTGAATCAAACATTACTTACTTATCTGGCTTGTTACAGAACTGTTGTTCCATAAGCCGAGTTTAAAAAAGGTTTCCAAGCGCGTCGGTCTTGTGCGCATTGCCTCCAATTTGAAAGACCACGTTGCAAGATGTTGTTTTCTACATGGTCTTTCCATCTAATTCGTGGCCTTCTCCTTCTGCGGGAACCATCAGTAGACTCGGTTTTATATGCCTTTTGAGCTGGGGCATTCTCATTCGCACTACATGGCCTAGACACCGTAGTCGCTGCAGCTCAATACGACTGACTATGTCAATGTCCGCGTATAAATTGTAAAGCTCGTGGTTCAATTGACGCCGATATTCACCGTCGACTCATATCGGCCCGTAGATCTTTTCCATGCTTCAGATCCATATAACAGCACGAGTAGTATCAGCGTTTTGTAAAGTGTGAGTTTGGTCTGGCGAGAGTTGGCCTTGTTTCTAAACTGCTTACTTAGACCATAGTAGCATCTGTTGGCGATCACAAACCTTCTCCGAATTTCAAAACTGATGTCATTCTTTTTATTTATGGCGGTATCAAGGTATATACAATCTTTAACTACGTCGAAGCTGTAGTTCTCAAGTTCCACAGTTGGTCCGAGTCTACTGGACGTCGTGCACGTTGATACCATCAGCTTAGTCTTCTCGCCGTTTACTGCCAGACCCACTTTGAATCAAACTTTACACAATCTATTACCTTTACGAAGCCTAGATAAAGTCCGAAGGTGGGACCTGTCGGCCCTCTCCTTCTTGTACCTCTCAAACAATGGGTCAATATTTTATAAACTTGTAAATTTAATATAAAGCTAATTGAATAACATACACCTTATATAAAGATATAGCTGCCATATACAGTGGCTCCATCGAATAATCGGACAAGTGGTTGTCAGATATAATAATGCTATACATTTCAAAAAAAAATTGTATAAATGTTTAGTTTTTTTCGCTTTTATTTACACATTACTTACTTATATTTCTGAACAATACAAAAAACAACAACTTTTCTAGTGATAACAGTAAATTTCGTCAGGAAAACATAATTAACTCAATTTATTGTGTTCAACGCAAAATCGGACAAAGCAAAGTATCAATGTTAAAAAATGAAAAAATCGAGAAATTAATATTTAGTTGCATATCCTTTGTTGTCCAGAACGGCCTGTAAACGCATCGGTATTGATTTGAACAAATTCGGGCATACCTCCGGCTCTATGGAGTTCCACGATTCCAGTAAAGTCTCCTTAAGCTGTACTAAGGAGTTAAATTTTTTTTATACACTCTTCTAGCTATTTCTTCCCAAAGATGCTCAATTACGTTAAGGTCTGGGCTCTGTGCAGGTGTTTGTATAAGTTTTGAGCAGTTATGGATCAACCAAAGCTTTGCAACACCTGATGTGTGCTTGGGATCTTGATAAAAGGCAAAGTTGTTCGCGATACCCAATTTGTCTGCACTTTGCTTTACATTTTGTTTTAAAATGTTGAGGTAGACAAATTGGTCCATTTTACCATCAATAAAATGCAAATTGCCTACTCCCACACACGACATGCAGCCCCAAACCATAACAGAACCTCCTCCGTGCTTATCAGTGGTTTTTGTATTCTTATGATTAAATTCAGCATTTGGCTTACGCCACACATACATCTTTCCATCTGACCCGTGCAAATTAAATTTGCTTTCGTCAGTAAACAGAACCTTAATATAATGAAAACTATCAATAGAAATGTATTTTAAGATGATCTATCATCAAATTACCTGCTTCCAAAAATCTTCTGGTTTTAGTAAATATATATTTTCGTCCGATTTAATGTAATTGGTGCACCAAAGACCCTATATATATTTCGATTTGCACGGAATTTGGCATAGCGTACTGAATTGCGTCTAGAATGACGTGTGTAAATTTTCGAGAAAATCGGATTCTGAACACATTGTAGTCTATATTCCTCATTGAGTTTTTAGCAATGAGAACATCTTCAGATAAAAATATATTGCAAATTTCGGTTTAATTCACCATGAGTTCTCCGTCGCATATATCTTGTTTATCCAAAATTAGCGATTTTTCTCCCCATGGTTAGCGATTTTATAGAAAATGTCGAAATTATAGCCACCTTTTTGTTTATGTTGTCAACACTATGACCTAACACAGCATAAGCGGTGCCGTGCTTCGGTGGTTGGAATTTGGCGCTCAGTAAATTTGTTTACCATCGTGGGGTTTGTTGTTCTTCTGTCTTTGGTTTCCCATACAATAAAAGAAAAAGAACATTCAACAAAGCACATTACATCAAATCGAAATAAATTTACTAAAGAAGAATCATTAAATAAAAATTAAATTAAAACATATATATAATAGCCCTTGCATTTACAACAAATAGTGACTAATTATAAAAGCAGACCAAAAAACAAAATTCGTTTTAAAAATACGCAGAATATGTCGTCGCAAACAAGTTCCAATTTTGGCCAGACACATTGTACGCCTAATGTGTGTGTCGTCTGACAGTGTGCCTTGTGTCTCGAATTTAGGCATTTTTTTTTTTGTTATGTGATGTGAATGATTTTTGTTATTGGCTTTAATTGAATCAATATTATGTGATTCTTATGTTTTTTTTCGTTTTTTTAATTATTCTGTGATTTTGTTAACGAATAAAAAATCATTTTTTAAACATGGATCCACTTTTAAAACAAGTAAGTTTTATGTTAAATATAGTATAAGATAAAAAATATTTGAATTTTTCGCAATTTCAATTACCATTAAAACGAAACGATAGCATTCGGGACAATATTTTTTCAAAGTAATAATCATACCCAACACCACACTGTGGTACAGTGTCTTATGGCTTTGTGAATACACATGTTTGCAAAATGCAACAGCAAACGTGATAGAGGTCGTGTACACGTTGGGCAAAAGTCGCGCGTCTTGTGTTTATACCCTTCACCACACTGTGGTACAAGGTATTATGTCTTTGTGCATATGTTTGTAACAGGCAAAAGGAAACGAGATAGACCCATAGTTCCTTTTGAGAATATGCATAGAATCACTTGCTGAGTCGATTTATGCATGTCCGTCCATCGTCTGTCCGTCTGTTGGTGTTAAATTGTAAACAAAGTACAGGTCGCATTTACAATCCGATTTGGATGAAATTTGGCACAGCTCACTTGTTTGGCCCAAGGACGAACCCTACTGAAATTGGGGAAAATCGGTTCAGATTTAGATATAGTTCCCATATATAGTTTCGTCCGATTTAAGGTAAATGGTGCACCAAAGACCCTATATATCTGTCGATTTGCACGAAATTTGGTATAACGTACTGAATTAAGCCTAGAATGATGTCTGCCAAGTTTCGTGAAAATCGGTACAGATTTAGATATAGCTCCCATATATAGCTTCGTCCGATTTCATGTAAATGATGCACCAAAGTCCCTATTTATCATTCGATTTGCGCGAAATTTGGCATAACGTACTGAATTGAGCCTAGAAGTATGTCTTTCAAGTTTCGTCAAAATCGGTCCAGATTTAAATATAGCTCCCATATATAGCTTCGTCCGATTTCATGTAAATTGTGCACCAAAGTCCCTATATATCCTTCGATTTGACCATTATTTATAAAATTTTGTGGAGACATTTGTTACCCAAAAATAACCCAATGTACCAAATATCAGCGAATTCGCTAGAAAAACACGCTCAAAAATCCCAAAATGTCGAAAATTGAGCGGTACCCTTATATGGGAGCTATGCATAAACATGGACCGATATAGCCCATCTTCGAACTTAACCTGCCTGCAGACAAAAGACGACTCTATGCATCAAATTTTGCACAACGTACAAAATTGAGCATAGAATTACGTAGTTGCGTTTTCTAGAAGTACAGACATAACCCGACGGTTGACCTAGTGATATTTATTTGAAGTCGGTTTACATACTTTTGTCCCAATGTAACAAACGAATGACATGTTTATGGATAGATCTAGGTAGATACACATTTCCAATTTCATGTTAATAGTCCTGTTTGATATACCCATAGTGGTGAAGGGTATCATATAGTCGGCCCCGTCCGGCTTTACTCTTTTCCTTACTGGTTTTTATTGCATCTATGGTAGCGGCATTTTTTATTTTGCAACGAGTATCGTACCAAAAAAAAAAATGTGTTTATATTTATTGATCGTAAACAAATTTAGACTTGAATTAAAAAAAAATTATGCTGATATATATATATATATATATATATAGTAAAACAAATATTTTTACCTTACTACATGAAGGTAAAAGAAATATTAAGTATCTCGGAGTTATCCCGGATATTTCGGCACCATATTGAATATGCATGCGACAAAGCTACAACAACATTAAGATCACTAATGCCAATTAAAGGTAGGCGATCCAAATAAAATCTGCCGAATAAAACATATTGTATAAATGTGTGATACGACCTATTTTATCTTGCGAATCGCCAGCCTGGTCCAAAGCCGCTAAATGCCATTCAAACAAAATGCAAATACAGTATTTTTCGGTTGACTGCACATCAAAATTTGCACAATTTTTTGTTCAATTAACCGAGGAACCAATTATCCGATACCCGCTTAATTGAACTGTTTGTTCAATAACAGAAATCAGGCATAATTGGGCGAAATTAATTTCTAACGTTATTGTCAAATACAAATTTAACATTTTTTTTAACACTTTTTTCGCGGTTGTTCCTTAGCAATAAACAAATGCTTTCAATTAGTAGAGATGTACCCTAGTGTTTTTCATAAATGATGTCAAATATGTATGTAAAACCAGTAAGCAAGGTAATAAAGTCGGACTGGGTCGACTATATGATACTCTCCACCACTTTGATGTATTCTGTATGTATCCTAATAGACGTCGCTCTTCGAAGAAACATTAACATGAAATTGAACGAACATAAATAAGTGATATTTATATATATATAAGTTTGGTGCACCATTTATGTACCTAAAATCGGACGAAAATATATATGGGAGCAATATATAAATAATACCAACTTCAATGAAACTTGTCAGAGATTAATTAATATTAACTTCAGTTCATGGTACAAAATTATGTGCCAAATGAACAAAATATGTATGGGAGCTATATCTATAGCAGAATCGATTTTCACGAAACTTACGCTATGCAAAATTACGCGCAAATCTAAAAAAATTAGAAAATATATATGGAGGCTATATTTAAATCTGAAAAAATTTTCACGAAACTTAGCACACATCATTGTAGACTTTATTCAGTACGCTATGCCAAATAACGTGCAAATCGAAAGATTTATAGCGACTGTTGTGCACCATTTACATTAAATCGGCAGAAAAAATATATGGGAGCTATATCTAAATCTGAACCGGTTTCCACGAAACTTAACACACGACATGCTAGATTTAATTCAGTACGCTATGCAAAATTTCGTGCAAATCGAAAAATATATAGGGGCTTTGGTTCGTATGAACTAAATATATATATATATATATATATTTACATTAATTTAATTTCCGGGTTTTGTAGTAAGCTAAATTATAATTTGAAACCAATATAGTAGCAGTAGGCACTTTTCAGTCAGCATTTTAAAATTTATAGCAGTAAAGTTGTTAAACTAAATGTTTAACCTACTTTTCTTACCACTACATACAACTGATTACACTATGCGGCAAAATAAAGTAAATACCTAGAGATGGTATTTACAGGGTAAATACCCAAGGGGTGGGTAAATACCGGGTAAATAAACATTTGTGGGTATTTACTATATTGAATCGGTAATACAACATCTTACACCCTATTTCCGGGTTTCTGTTATCAAATCAATTTAGAATATATAGATTTACGATACTTTAAAGACGTGAGTAAATACTTGGGTAAATACCCGAGTATTTACACTAAAATTGGGTATAAACTTATTAACAGCCGAACCACTTGGCACAGCTGGCCAATATTTTGCTTATACGTTTTTAATGTCAATGCAAATATTGAAATGGAAAATGGGGTCCCTGGGTCTAAGTTTTGATATAGCCCCCAGCCAGCCACCAAATTGGCTGTAATTTGGCATAGAGAGTTCTCTTTGGGTACTAAATATCCATGCAAATATGTATCGATGTAGGTTCACGTTTTCTGGTAGCCCCCATACAAAGGCACCCCTATTTTGAGTATTTACCCAAAAATTGGGTTTAAACTCATTAACTGGCAAACCACTTAACATAGGCGGCCAAATTTTTTGGATAAATACTCGGGTATTTACCCACGTATTTAAAGTATCGTAAAAGTATCCATTCTAAATCGATTTGATAAAAAAAAAACGGAAATAGGGTGTAAGATGTTGTATAGTAAATACCCAAATAAATACCCACAAATGGGTATTTACCCAATTCACAGGGGAATTTACCCTCTGTCCATGTCTATAAATACCCTAGGACGAAATTTTTTTTAACTAAAAAGTTCACTAATGGCGTAGTTGTCTTTTTGGGTTCTTTATATTTTTGTCAAGGAGAGCTTCATATCGAAAACGCTATTGCCGAATGTACCCCATGCCAAAGGTGCCTCAGTCTCCCCTAATCGGAAAATTGCAGAATAATGTCTGTTAAATTTAATTGAAATCGGTTCAAATTTAGATATAAGTCTCGTATCTATTTTCAAAGTTTTCTCCGATTGCGACGATTTTTTTCAAAATTGTGCTACTACAGCGCACACTATTATCGACTATTATTAATGATATATCTTGTTTTTGTTGCCTACTTTCAGGAGGATAAATTAACTGAACAACCAACTTCAACAAGATACATCATGGATGGAAAC
Source organism: Musca vetustissima (assembly GCF_032173495.1). NCBI lineage: Eukaryota > Metazoa > Arthropoda > Insecta > Diptera > Muscidae > Musca > Musca vetustissima. The sequence continues at coordinate 59,622 of NW_026880481.1, forward strand.
AATCCAAATCACCACGACACAAAATCGTCATCACCTCTGCCATCTACCTCAAAAGACAGCAAATGTGTACGCTTTAGAAAAGCCATATTCTCACCATGGTACAAAGAAATCTCAGTGGAACCCACAATGTTCCTGTATATGTTCGCTTTTATGATTACCTCAGTCGTGGAGCAGGACTTCTTCCTGCAAAAAGCCTGTCGGGTCAATAACAATTTCACCGATGAAATCTGCGAACACATCAAGGACAGTGAAAATGCCGAATACAAGAAACAAGTTCAAATTACCACAGCCTGGTTCCTGCAATGGGAATCGATATCGGCACATGTCTTCCCAATTATATTGGCCCTGTTTTTGGGTTCATTTTCGGATCGTCGCGGACGGAAATTCCCCTTATTGATGGGTTTGTGTGGAAAATTCATTTACTCTGTAATGATTGTGGTTAATGCACGAATGAAATCGTGGCCCGTCGAATATATCCTCTACACGGCCACATTGCCCAGCGCTTTGACGGGAGCAGATGTTGCAATATTTGCCTCATGTTTTGCATATATTTCGGATATATCGACACTGAAAAATCGAACATTGAGAGTTACAATTTTGGATGTGGTCTATTTGAGTGCTATGCCCACCGGTGTGGCCTTGGGTTCATATCTGTTCTATAATCATTTTAATCGTTCCTATGCCAATATGTTTACACTGAACGCTTCACTGTTGGCGTTGTCCATAATTTATACAATTATTAATCTAAAGGTAAGGAATATTAGACGCGATGTTTAGCTCTGATATTTTGTTTCAGTTTTTTCTTTCTTTTCCGTCCTTCGTTCCATGAAAAGTAAACTAAATGCCACAAGACGAAATTTTTTGACTCCCAAATTATACACAAAAATGTTTCTTATAAGATTTTAGATAGGGTCCGCCAAAGACAAGAAATCGGACGATAAAAACATACGAATATCGATTTCTCGCCTTTGAGGGTCATATTTGCAATCTTATGAGCAACATTTTTATTGAATATTTGGAGGCTCAAAATCTTGTTTTGTGGTATTTTAGTTCACGGTTCATGAAAATAAGGACGAACAAGATGATCAAAAATACAAAAATATTCAGCTTTAGATTTGACTGCAGAAATATCATCTCAGAAATAACCTGCAATGGTCGCATAAAGGGATACCACGATTTTTCTTCGTGGACTTTAGAGTTACCAGCAATCACTTTCTGATTCGATTTATGCATGACCGTCCGTCTGTTCATGTTAAATTGTAAACAAAGCACAGGTCACATTTTTGATTCGAATTGAATGAAATTTGGCACAGCTCACTTATTTGGCCCAAGGACGAACCCCATTGAAAAATCGGTTCTGATTTAGATATAGCTCCCATACATATTTTTTGTCCGATTTTACGTAACTGGTGTACCAAAGTACTTATAAATCTTTGGCACAACGTGCTAACTTAAGTCTAGAATGATGTGTGTTAAGTTGCCTGAAAATCGTTTCCGATTTAGATATAGCTCCCATATATATTTTCGTCTGATTTTATGTAAATGGTGTACCAAAGTCCCTACATATATTTCGATTTGAAAGAAATTTGGCATAGCGTATTGAATTAAGTCTAGAATGATGTGTGTTAAGCTTCCTGAACATCAGTTCAGATTTAGATATAGCTCCTAATATAATATTTTTTGTTCGATTTAAGGTAAATGATGCACCAAAGTCCCTATATATATATTGATTTGCACGAAATTTGGCATAACGCACTGGATTAAGTCTAGAATGATGTGTGTTAGGTTTCCTGAAAATCGGTTCCGTTTTAGATATAGCTCCCATCAGGGACGTACGCAGGGGGCGGCCCGGGCCCCCCTCGAATTGAATTTTTTTTCACAGTAAATTTTTGTTTGCAACAGCGATTTTTTCATTTTGTACTACCGGCCCCCCAATGAAATCCTGTGTACGTTGCTGGCTCCCATATATATTTCGTCCGATTTTAGGTAAATGGTGTACCAATGTTACTATATATCTTTTGATTTGCACGAAATGTTGCATAGCGCACTGGATTAAATCTAGAATGATGTGTGTTAGGTTTCCTGAAAATCGGCTCAGATTTAGCTCCCATATATATTTTCGTCCGATTCAATGTAAATGGTATACCAAAGTCCCTATATATCTTTCGATTTGCACGAAATTCGACATAGCGTATTGAATTAAGCCCAGAATGATGTGTATTAAGTTTCCTGAAAATCCGTTCAGATTTAGATATAGCTTCCGTATATATTTTCTTCCGATTTTTTCTGTTTTTTATTTATTTATGATTTCAATTTATATCTTTTATATTCCTTGTATTTCATTTTCTAGTGGCAAACAACAGAAAAACAACGTTCCCTTCGAGAATTGGGTTGGTGTGGCTTTTTCGGTGATTTCTTCGATAAACAACATGTTGTCGATTCCATTGCTGTTCTAACCAAGAAACGACCCGGAAATCGTAGAAGCTTTTTGATAATCCTACTCATTACCATGGCCCTGTATACGTTCCAGAGAGATGAGGGACAATATCTTTACATTTATACTGCATTTAAGTTCCAATGGGGTGTCGATGTCTATAGTACATTTAAAACGGTTAAGTCGTCCGCCTATGTGCTGGCTATGTTGGTTGGCGTGCCGTTAATGAATAAAGTATTTGGCTGGAAAGATACCGTAAGATTCACCATTGCTACTAAGTACTATTATTGTTTATCTGTAACAATTTCAATTGCCATTTTTTGTAGATTATTATTTTCATTGGCGCTTGGGCCCATGCCATTGCTCGTTTGTTCTTTTATTTTGCCGAAACGGGCCTAATCTTCTATGTGGGAGCTATTGTTTGCAGTTTGGGTCCCATTGTTGGGCCCATGATTCGTGCAATGACCTCGAAAATTGTACCCATTTCGGAGAGGGGTAAAGTGTTTGCTTTACTTTCGGTATGCGATAATGCTGTACCATTTATAAGCGGTGTTTGCTATTCGCAAGTGTATAAGGCCACTCTGAACGATGAAGGCAAAGGTGGTGATGGCATATTTTTATTGACCATTGCCACCCAAATGGGCGTGTTTATTCTAGTACTGTAAGTAATTGCGAAATACACAACGACTGTTTTCTTTTCTACATCATCAAATATTTACTTCCTCTTTGTAACAGATCTATACACATTATATTGGGCGATAGGCTATTGGAAGTGCCGGAAATTAGTGAAAGCGAGAAAACTATTGTTAGAGATGCAGCTGTCGTACGACACACAGATGAACATAACAATCAAATAGATAATGTTAAGCAGAACTAACGGCAACAGTATTTTGTATACGTTTTAATAGAAAAAAGCTGCATTAGTTGTATGAATTAGTTGGGTTAGTTTAAATATGTTTGTCACACAATGGGAAGAAAAAGACACAACAACAAAATACTAAAAAATCCTCGAAAGTTGGTTGTTTTTAACAGAACGTTTTACATTTAAGTAATGATTGACATAGAATTATGATTTTTAATATAATATTATATGTTTCTGTAGAAAATAGTTTACATTGTAATTATTTTAGATTTTTTGTACACAATATGTATCCTATTTTTATTTTTATAATAAAGTTGTAATAATCAAAAAAAAATATGGACAATTTCAATAAAAATAACGTGCGGAAGGTAAGTAAAAATTGAATACTGCAACATTTATTTTGGAGTAAAAACAAAAAATTGTCTGTTTGTGTTGTCGACACATATATACCTTCGGTCTGTACCCTATGCCAAATTTCGTTCAAATGGAGGGATATACAGGGACATTGGCGCACCATTTACATTAAATCGGAAGAAAATATATGGGAACTATATCTAAATCTCAAACGATTTTCATTCAAGTCTCAACACATTGTTCGAATCGAATGAAAGATAGGGGCTTTGGTGCAACATTTACATTAAATCCGAAAAAAATATATATGGGGGTATATCGAAATCTGAACCGATTTTCAGGAAATTTAGCACACATCATTCAAGATTCAATTTAGTACGCTGAACTATATCTAAATCGGAACCGATTTTTCCCAATGTCAATAGGATTAGTCCATGGGCCAAGCAAGTTATATGTGCCAAATTTCATCCAATTTGGATCATAAATGCAAACTGTACGGAATGCATAAATCGACTTAGAAAGTGATCCTATGCATATTCTCAAAAGGAACCATGAGTTATCTAGTGTCCTTTTGCTTGTTACACACAAATTCACAAATATATAATACCCTGTACCACAGTGTGGAGAAGGCTATAAGAAGGGTATAATATTGTGTTGCTGAATTAATTTTTATTGATTTCAACTATAAAATTTAATGTGGTTTTGGAAAGTTCCGCTAACGAAGTAGCGGGCATATGCTAGTAATATATAAAATAGGACCTGACCTTTATATGGGACGCAATGTCAAGAAATGGACGAATATATATTGAAAATTAGCTGCAAAAATGTTTTGCGCCCTTCAGTAACATGAAATGCCAAATTGAAGCTCCTTCGGTTGGAAAATGCGGATACAATTTTCAAAATCCCGAATGTGAGCAGATTCCGTTATATGGAGGTTATACTAAAGCTTGGACATATATATCGCAGTATTAATAACAAATATCCAAGGGGTAGTAGTAATATATGTGCAAAATTACAAAGCTTTATCGTAAATATTGTGATAGCTATTGTGATTTCAATAGACATGCCGACATACTTATTTAATGTACACTACAATAATACCTACCCATATTTTGATACCGTTGTGTTTCAGTAAAAACATTAATATTTTCTTTACAAATGCTTTATTAAGAAAAATCAAAGTTAGACGTGTAAAGGTTAAGAGCGGCACTTGTGGCTCAATATTTTTTAAATAAATTTTTCGTTGAAGAATAATATAATTGTATAAAAACAAAAATAAGTCCCTTGTTCTTTACCGGGAAAACGTCACTACTTCTTCTTGCTTAGGGTTCGTTGCTTCTCAGCGTGTTCGACAACTTTTTCATCGACATAAAGACCTTTGCGGCGTCTCACACTGTCCATGTAGAGTTTGGCACGATTGGCCGAATCAGCTTTTTCACCATAATGGGTGAATTCCTCTTCGGTTGTGGGTACCCAAAAGGGATCGATGTCAATTACCTGTTGGAGAGAAAGTTGAATCATTTAAATTTTAATTTGATAAGTATTAAATATCATTTAAAGTTTTAAATTTATTGTGTATTAATATCTAATAATTGTATATACCGATATAAAGGAATTGCAGTTTTGATTCCAATTCATAATATCGCTGTTTAGCTCCAAGATCGGCATAAATCGAAAATCCACATTTTTGGGTGTGAAAAATGCAGATTCCGATTGAAAATCTTTAAAAGTTCCTCTGTTCCTTGCAAGGTGTGAGTAAATTGAAAACTAAAAACACATTTTCTGCAAAATCGATATTTTGATTTATGCCGTTCTTGCAGCAAATGAGCGATATGATGTCCTCCTCCACAACGTTTCTAAAGGTCATTGTCATATGACCATGGCTGGCCATCTTATCTCAAGTGCCATAACAAATTGCCATTGTCGGAATAAACGGATCTAAATAGCAGTCCTAAAATAGCAATGGCAAATGTCATACTAGATATTTCCTAAAAACAATAACAACAATATGATACCTTTAAATGGAAATTTGCTCAGATAGGATAACGGAAACAGCAGGATATTGACTGGACAACAATGAGTGTCAAAAGGCACAAATCTATTTGAATGACTTAAGGAAATATTAATGAAATTAAGTGTAAAAGAATTTATCCCAAATGGTAGGGATGGAGAGAGAGAGAGCGAGTGAGATATGCTCTCTAGTTCGTAGAAGAAGTTCAAATGTCATATTTTATATTTGTATTGTTATTCCTTTTTGTAGGTATTATTCGGAAGGGATCACAGCTAGTGGTAGTCAGTCATACAAAGGATTTGGTAATTTCAAGTGTCCACTTCAAATGTGTTTCCTTTTGTTCAAGAATCATTCATGGTAGGATTAACGTACGTGATTTTACAGCAATCTACGTTCAGGGTGATGTTTGTTCTTGTCATGTGTTACTGGCTGTCCCGGGGATAACAGCAGGATATAACAACTTTTAAAATTTGTCTGAATATTGTGTTTTACATAGATATTTTAAGATTGCAGAGGATTGTTGTTTGTGTTTTAGCGCCGGATTAAGGTACATGGACTTGTGTGTTCCATTGCAATTGAAAGGCATAAATAGGAAATCAATAGACATCATATTGTAGTTGAATTAGTTTACTTACATTTGCAATAAGGTCTATTGTCAAATTGTTGAGTTTTATTCAAATTTCGGTCACTGTAATCCGTCGATGGATTTAAAATTTTTCAAAATTTGAATATTTGGGCGGGATGTTAGCTGATAGACCTCATCTTTGTGCAGCAAGACAGATGGACGGACATTTGTAAATCGGATACAAATTGTCTAAAACGGATTCTGTCCAAAGACATATGGGGCCAAAAACCAATATTTCGATTAGGTGAATTTCCATCGTATTATCCATAAAACTGTGGGCATAATCAGTTTTCACGAGGTAAATATTCAAAAACCTATAATCGTTCGGAATTTAATATGGTGTTAGGCCATGATAAATTTCCGTCAGGAGAAAACGACGTGTGACTATTGAACGGGGACTATGTAAAAATATGAAAAAAATAGTGAAGAAGATGTTTATCCACCGCGGTATTAGCGGCAACCAGAGGTTGGAATGAACTTGATATTTGATAAATTATTTGTATGGCGTCCGCGAATAGATCGTCAGCTATTGGTTGGAATGTGCAGCTAGGATATTTAATATATTGAACTAATTTAAATCCCATACAAGAATAAAATAGTATTCTAAAGAGTGATTTTTAAAAGATATATGAAAGATAAAAAAACATAAAATTCAAAAAATGCTTGAAATCTTTATTTGAATCGATAGTTCGGTCCGTTAATATACGGTACACATAGTTTAATGTTTGATGATTATGTTATGCCAATGTTGACCGCGAATACGCCTCAAATGGTCCAACAAATCGCTAAAAATCGACCATAAAACTGTTTTAAACCATTTACACAAAGCTGGATTCAAACAGAAGCTCGATGTTTGAGTGCCACACCAATTAACAGAAAAAATAGGATGGATCGAATTTCCATCTACGAAACCTTGGCCAAACGGAATGAGATAGACAAATTTATTAAACGGATGGTGACTGAAGATGAGAAATTGATCACATACCCACATAACCCTGTGCGAAAACGTCGACCAAACCAGGACTAACGGCCAGGAAGGTTCTGCTATTCATTTGGTGGGACTGGAAGGGGATTATTTATTATTAGTTTCTTCCATATGGCCAAATGCTAAATTCTGATCTTTACTGTCAACAACTGGACCGTTTGAAGATAGCAATTGCCCAAGTGTGTTGCAATTTGGGGGTGTGTACCTAGGAGTTGTAGCAATGAATATGCAAATTTGAATACCTCTATCTTAAATATTGCAAATTCTGTCGTGACTTCGAAAGACGGATAGGAATGTCTAAATCAACATAGAACCAGTAAGGAAAGTAGTAAAGTCGACTGGACCGACTATATGATACTCTTCACCACTTTGGGTATATTCTACATATGTATCCTAACAGATGACGCGTCTTTGTTATATATCTATATTTGAACCGATTTCAAGGAAACTTTCCAGAGATTAATTTATATTACTTCAGTACGTTGTGTCAATCGGCCTAGCTATGGATCTTTTGCGAAGCTTAGCAACATCATTTAAGACATAATTAAGTACCATATACCAAAATTCGTGCAAATTGAAAGATATATAGGAACTTTGGTGCACCAATTACATAAAATCGGACGAAAATATATATGGGAGCTATTTTTAAATCTGAACCGATTTTCACGAAACTTAGCACACGTCATTCTAGCCTTAATTCAGTACACTATGACAAATTTCGTGCAAATGGAATGATTTTCAGGTACTTTGGTGCACCAATTACTTAAAATCTGATCAAAATACATATGTGAACTATATCATCATTCTAGACTTAATTCAGTACGCTATGCCAAAATTCGTGCAATTTAAAAAAATTCCAGGGACTATGGTGCACCGATTACCTAAAATCGGGCATATCTATATATGGGAGCTATATCTAAATCTTAACCGATTTTCATGAAACTTAGCACACATTATTATAGACGCAATTCAGTACGCTATGCCAAATTTCGGGCAAATCGAAAGATATATAGTGTCTTTGGTGCACCAATTACTTAAAATCGGATGAAAATATATATGGGAGCTAGGGGAGACTGGGGCACCTTCGGCACTTTTTTTTAGAGCTCTATATCTCAGTACTTATTCAACATATATAACAACTTTATGGCTGATTATTGTCCTCTGACACTTAATTATAAAAAATAGTCCCAAAAAGATATACAAAAATAGTATTAGTTAAAAAATTTTACAGTTTTGTAAAAAAAGTCAAATTCGCCGAATGTGCCCCAACCCGGGGTAGCTTCGGCATTTGATGGGGCACATTCGGCGCCACAGTCATAGCCGGGTAATTGTCATCGCTATCAGTCTGGTTGAAATAAAGGCACTATTTGGTTTTAATACGCCACACAATGTTTGAATTATAGGGCTTTAATTTCTAGCGACGGACGTTTACATCTCAAGGTCGCATACACCATCAGAAATATGGTTTTTCTATCGCATTTTCGTCAATACAAGCATGTTTGATCTTATATATGCAATTTCGAACCATATTAAAGGATTAGTTTTAAAGACAAACACAAAAAATATTTTAAGGAAATAATATTGCACTATCTGTATATGGCCGAATGTGCCCCACTTTAAAATGCCGAATGTACCCCAAATGGTCTTTTTATAGTTTTTTTCATTTTTTTCGATCAGATTTGTAAAAACAGTATATTTTTAAATATTTTTATAATAATACACATCGTAGTTAACCACTTTTTAATAATATTGTCTTAAAAATTTTAAAAGTTTTATCACGAAATACTTACGAAATGGAATTGAAATATTACAGAAACATCTATAAAAACACAAAAACCTATGTATCTAAATAAGCTTATTAGCTAGAAATTTCAAACTTTGTGTCAGTTATTTATTTCGATATTCGATACCTATGTATCGATACTAGTGATGTACGGTGAGAGCTTCATATCGAAAACGCGATTGCCGAAGGTGCCCCGATGCCGAAGGTGCCCCAGTCTCCCCTATATCTAAATTCGAACAGATTGTAACGAAACTTTGCACACATCATTCTAAACTTAATTCAGTATCCTATGCCAAAATTCGTGCAAATCAAAAGATTTCTATGTACTTTATTGGACTATTTACCTAAAATCGGGCGAAGCTATATATAGGAGCTATATCTAAATCTGAACCGATATTAATTAAACTTTGCACACATCATTCTAGACTTAATTTGATACGCTGTGCCAAACTTCGTCCAAATCAAAAGATATATAGCGACTTTGGTACACAATTTACCTTAAATCGGACGAAGATATATATGGGAGCTATATCTAAATCTGAACCGATTTGCACGAAACACACATCATTCTAGACCTTATTCATTGCGCTGTGCCAAATTTCGTACAAATCTAAAGATTTCCAGGGACTTTAGTGGACTATATACCTAAAATCGCGCGAAGCTATATATGGGAGCTATATTTAAATCTGAACCGATTTTCACGAAACTTTGCACACATTATTCTAGAATTAATTTAGTACGCTATGCCATATTTCGTGCAAACCGAAAGATATATAGGGACTTTTGTACACAATTTACCTTAAATCGGACGAAGATATATATATATATATATATATATATGGGAACTATATATAAATCTGAACCGATTTTCTAGAAACTTTGCACACATCATTCTAGACCTTATTCATTACGCTGTGCCAAATTTCGTGCAAATCGAAAGATATATAGGGGCTTTGGTGCACCATTTAGCTTAAATCGGACGAAAATATATATGGGAGCTATATCTAAATCTGAACCGATTTTCACGAAACTTAGCAGACATCATTCTAGATCTTATTCATTGGGCTGTGCTAAATTTCATGCAAATCAAAAGATTTCCAGGGACTTTAGGGGACAATTTACCTAAAATCGGGGGAAACTAGATATGGGAGCTATATCTAAATCTGACCCGATTTTGACGAAACTTTGCACACATCATTCTAGACTTAATTTATTACGATGTGTTAAATTTCGTGCAAACCGAAAGATATATAGGGACTTTGGTACACAATTTACCTTAAATAGGATTTATATATATATATATATATATATTGGAGCTATATATAAATCTGAACCGATTTTCAAAAAACTTTGCACACATCATTCTAGAGCTTATTCATTACGCTGCACTATAGGTAATTTGCCCTGTTTGAGGCAAAAATTAATAACAGCGGTGTTAAACGATTTTTTGACTTTTTAAATGATTTCTATGTACAAGAGAGATAAAACGCAGATTTCCACAGTAGAAACCGGAAAGCTAATTCTTTCTGAGATATTTTCATTAGTTGTCTTATACACAACAAACGGTTGAAAACGATTAGGGTAGTAAGTTAAAAAAATTTCGACCCCGCGATTAGATTTTTAATGGAATAATCATTACAATGTTGCATGTTTTTGCAGAATGCATTAATAACGATTAAAACAGTACCCATTTATACTCCTTAAGGACATTAATATGTAAAAGTGAGATAAAACCACGCTAACTACAGTCGAACACGATTATAGTAAACACTGCATATACTGAGCAATATTTTTTTATATGCCCCTTTTTATTTTGAATCAATCCTGAAAAAGTAAAAAAGTAAATTTTTGATGGTTTATATTCTAAGGGGAAGTCAAGCCCGCCATTTCCTGTTCTCCGCTATTTAGATTTTTTTCTCATAATCTTTCCTTCGACAACCTATTTGCGGTTTAAGAGTCACGTTATTCATTTTGTAATCAAAATTCGTGTGTATTCGTTTTTTCGCGGAAAATTTCTATCTTCCTATGTCATTCGGTGCATCTTGACAAATGCATGCAAAATAACCTAATTTCCTATTTTAATTTGAAGTATTTTTCGTCCATATTGTTTTTATTGGCAATTTTACTTGCGGGGGCGTTGTGAACAACAATATGTTTCCTTGCTTTTATTTTTTCATCAAACCAAATATTGAAAATATTATTGTTTTTTATTCTGAAGTTCCCTACAAAAAACTGATATATCTTGAAAAACGCAAATAATCGCAATTTGAGACCTATTGGAATCAATTTAGAAGGCTTTCATTAATATATTTCAGTTGTCAAAAGATCAGACAAATTTAAACATTTTAGTAAAAGTCTATCTAAAATGACTTATGTGTAAAATATACACATTTCTTTTATTATAGTCAACTATGTAAATTTTGAATCGCTTCACAAACGTATTAACAAATATATATTAAATAAACAGCACACACCACCGTTAATACTCTCCATGTTTAATTTTTATGTTTATGCTTTGAATTTAGCGGTTTTAAACGTTTTAAAATACGCCTTGATTTTTAAAATTTTTTTAGCAAAGATTTTTACCGCTTTTAAGACACTTTTACGCAAAAAATCTTACAGATTCATAAAATTTGATATGTTTTCTTTTTAAAGATATCAAAAAAGATTTTATTTTCCAAAATTGAAAAAATGACTTTTTGCCCAAAATCTGTCCAAATTACCTATAGTGCGCTGTGTCAAATTTTTTGCAAATCGAAATATATATAGGGACTTTGGTGCACCATTTACATTAAATCGCAAGAAAATATATATGGGAGCTATATCTAAATTTGAACCGATTTTTCCCAATTTCAATAGGGTTCGTCCTTGGGCCAAACAAATGAGCTGTGATAAATTTCATCCATTTTACATATTTACAATTTAGCACCAACAGACGGATGGACGGACATGCATAAATCGACTCAGAAAGTGATTCTATGCATATTCTCAAAAGGAACCATGGGTCTATCTTGATTATTTTTGCCTGTTACAAACATATGCACAAAGACATAATACCCTGTACCACAGTGTGGTGAAGGGTATAAATATCGAAAATGTTCATTATGTTGTTACGGATGAATATTTCAAGGTGTTGTAAATTGAATGACAAGCTTAATATACACTTCACCTCATGGTTAATATTTCATTTAAACTTAGTTGAAGTTCAAAGATTTGAAATAATGAGTGGACCACCTTCTGGTACATCCCCCACAATCTCTCCCCTCTCATCTTTGAACCTACCCCACAACAGGGCAATATTTATAACTCCAATATAGTATTTATATCAAACGGAAATTAATTAATTAGGGTAAATAGGTTCACCTCTTCTGGTACCTCTCCCAAAAAAATGGTCAAAATTGTGCTTAAAATTAATTTTATAATATGATGCGAACAGAGCATCGGATTTAAGCCCAACTTTGCACATCCTAATAATTTAACTATAATTGTATATACGTAATATTTTACGTGGCCTAGATCGAATCCAATGATGGGACCCATCGGTCCACTACTTCTTGTAGCTCCCCCACAATGTTCAAAATTTGTCAATTCAATAACAATGGTGTGGAAGTCCGATTTGATGTCAATTATGCACGTCGCAACATTTCTTTCTCGAAAAATGGGACTCACCGGTTCACTCCTTCTGGTACCACTCGCACAAAATGGTCAAAAATTTCCCGAAAATGTATTTTATATTATGTGGATTATTCGATTTGAATTATTATTATAACCGTGCCTGTAGAATGTATGAATATGCGACTTATCGGTTCACTCCTTCAAGTACCTCATCATCAAAGGGTCAATGTCCGTCTGTTGAAATCACGATAGAGACTGCAATATTTAATATAGAGCACTGAAATATTGCACAGACATTGCTAGTACTATTAGGATGTTTGGTATTGCAAATTGGATATATCGGTCCACGTTTTGGTTTGGCCTTCAAATAATGGTACATCCCAATTTTCGGTATTTTGGGGATTTTGGACAGGCTTTTGACCGAATTAGCTGTAATTTGGGTTCTAATTGTACATCACATGTCCGTACAAAAAATGTTCAAGTTTCACGGTAGCTTGAGGCGATTTTTTTTCTTTTTTTTTCTGACGGTTTTTTTTGGTATATTCAAGGTCCTTTCGTATTATGAGTTTTCATCGTTTTAATTTGTTACTCGTTAATATTGTCTTTCATTGCGTCAATTGAAGCGGGCTTATCTTTATAGACATTCGTTTTAACATAGCTTGACAAAAATCATCTAAAGGCGTTAAATCGCCGATCTAGGCGGAAAATTTACCGGTTCCAAACGTGAAAAAAATTGCAGCGACTTCGCCTCTCAATAAGTCCATTGCTACGCGTGCTTCATGTCAAGCTTCGCATTGGGGACTATAAAAGTGGAATGTTTTCTGACATCGACAATTCAGTTTTTTACGTAGCCCCCAAATATCACAATTGTGGTTCTGAGAATCCTTAAGTTGTTGAAGACAGGCTATTACACCCAGCAAAAGTGTGTTCCTTGATCCTAAAGTGTGGTTGGTCCTTACGTTAATTTGAAGTGTTATGGTCATATGATAACCGACTTTTTATTGCCTGCCACTGAAGAATGCGACTTAGGGAATATGTGGCTTTACTGCAAGAGACATTTCCCGATCGAGTAATTTCTCGTCGTTGCGTTAAAAACTTATTATGTCATAAGTCCGCGTTTTGCAGATACACCTTTCAACTCTTAAAAACCAATTCGTCAAGTTGGGGTTCAGTCAACGCCAAATATGTGTCAAAAAGTGGTCAAAAGATACCTCATTGCCTATCAAAAAGTGGTCGAAAGCTATCTCGTAGGAATCATTGCCTGCAACTGCGTAGAGGCAATTTAAATGATAGAGTTTCAGACACAATGCCAATGTTCATTAATAAACTATTTTATATGCGTTTTATTCACGTTTACTTTTGAAATCACGAAATGGATAACCCTGAAAAAGTACAACAATGGGTATTATTTCAATGATTCATTTAAAAAAATTAAGAATTTTTTTTTTCATAGGTACAATTACAACGAAATAGATTTACAATTTAAAACAAAAATTGATAAAATAATTTTAAAATAAACAAAAAACTCATCCAAAATTTCGTTTTAATTGAATGTCACTTTATATTCAATTGGACACGTTCGTCTGTCAAAAATCCACTGTACGCAAATGAGGAGATATTTTGACATTTCTCTTGAAGGATTTGCTGTTGAGATAAAACACGCACCAACATTTTACCGCGTCCTTTGTGCTCTATCAATGATTGTGGTTAATGGACAATAGATATATGCACGTTCGTTTACGTTGACGGTTTTCAATTTCTTCTTAATTTTTTCCTCCCATATCATCCTTTTCATCAATTAAAACGAAAGTCCTGGAAAGGACAACCACAAAAAGGTGCTGCACACTTTGCGATATGACAATATTAACATCTTCAGTTTTGTTTTGTTATTTTCAATACTGCGTCTTTTTTGTAGGAGTTTTGAGTTTTTGTTTTGAAATTTTTTTCTTCAATTTCATTGTTGTTTTGAATTCAAAACAAGAATGAAATGAACAAGCCCTCGACGAGTTCTCTCCTGCTCTGTGGTTTTTTGCTCTTTTGTTTCGTTTTGGGTATAGCCTTTTGGTACACATATTACGGAATTTTAGCAGCATGATGCCAATCAGATGAACAACAAATTTATTTGCGCTTCAACGAAACGGTTTCCGAACACACTTCACAACACAAGTGTTGAGGATATTCCATTTCATGCCTTTCACAGTGAAATCTATTCATGCGTTTTTTGTTTTCTTTTTCATATATGAACCCATAAAATTTACACGTACGCGTTATAAAAGGGTCGTGTGATATTTGATGGATAAGATTTTTTTTATTCGCTTCTGTGAAATATTCATATGAATACCAGGCACTTCGTTTGTAAAATTCAACCAAAAAAAATGCAAAATATTGAAAATGGGGCGGTATACTTATATGAGGGCTTTAACAAACCGGAGACCGATATATTCCATTTTTCAATATCAAACATCCAAGGAGTTTGTAGCAATATTTATTGAACGTTTCAAAGTTCTTTCAACGGACAGGCGAACATCGCCGTTCTAGTAGATGGATTTTCACGAAGCAGCAGAACACAAATCATGACATATTTAAAAACTGGTCCAAAAATGAATTATGAGAAAAGTTCGACTAGTTGAAAAAAAAACCTTAAATTCGAATTCAAAATGCCAGAACCATTTAATGAGAGAAGCTTAGCAAATTTCGAATAATTTTTAATGATGGTGTTTAATTACAAAATTGAATTTCTGGTTCTTGCTGGGTAAAAACCATCTTTGCAGGATACTTTCAATATAGATCCATGCTTTGTTATATTCCTCATTTAAAGAAACAGTCCAATTGCCGTTATTTCTAATGCCTTAGACGCATTTTCATTTGACCTTCAGAATTTGTGGGGGGGATGGCATACTTCCTTGCAGACTGACTGCAGCTAGAATTTTGAACTTTTGAGTGTGGTCACCCTTAGTTAAATTTGGAAGGAGGAGCCCTGATGATGTGTAGGATAGATGTACTAAAAAGGTTTTGAAAATTCGAACTATAAGTATTCACAATGTACGAAATTTGATACAATTAACATTTCATTACAAGTTCGTAACATGTGAACGGAAAGAGCTGTAAGCTTATAATTTGGAGTGTGAATCAAAGATGAAAAGTAGAGTCTATATAAGGAGCTGGTTTTGGGAGTGTGTACTCATGAAATCCTGAAACCTAAAATTAACATTGTCGTCAGAGTCAGAATCTAAAAATAACTATCACTACTGCAATGCAGAATAGAGGTAAGTATGTAGTTTGGGAAATTCATACATATGTGTACTAAATGGTACTAAATTTGGTTCAATTCGAATTTTGGATGAATCAATTGAGCTAGAATCCTGAAATTTGGAGTTGGGATCACTGGTGTGGTGTAGGATTGGGGTATGTAGGAAGTTTTGGAAATTAGTACTAATGAAAACTAAATCGTAATAAATTTGGTACAATTTGGATCTAGGTGAACCAATAGAGCTCAAACACTGAATATTGGAAATATGATTGTTGTTGGAGTGTAGAATTGATAATATGTATTATATTTGATGCAATTAGGATTTAGGTGAACCGATAGAGCCGAAATACTAAATATTTCGAATTTTCTATTACTGTTGGAGGTATGTATGTATTCGTACTCATGTGTATTATTAAATGGCACTAAATTTGGTACAATTTGAATTTTGCAAGTTTCGGAAATGTCTACTAATATGTACTAAATGGCACTAAATTTGGTACAAATTGGATTCAGAGTGCACCGATAGAGCTGGAATCCTGATATTCTGTAAAAAGATTTCCTTTGGAATGGTTGATGCAGATAGTAATGGGAATTTGTACTTATGTGTACTAAATGTGATACTATTTGGATTAAGGTTAACCGGTAGAGCTGGAATCCTGAAATTTGGACTTAAGATTGGGGTACGTGCGATGTTTTGGAAATTCGTACATAGAATTGTTAAAGTAGGAAGTTATGGAAATTTATATTAACTAACTATTACTAAATATGGATTTGTATGAACCTATATTTGAAATGTGGACTTGGTATGCTTGTGATGTTATGTTTTCTAATATTTTACTCGAAAATAATGTAGAGGAAGCGTTTGAATCATTTTTAGACAATTTTAAAGCATCGATTCTCGATTCGATCTGGGACATGTGTTCGGGGTCATTATCTTAATAAAATTGAAATGTCTCCAATCCTAATTTTTGAAGTTTTAAATTATCTTTTAGAATTTTTAAATAATAAATCTTATCCATAATTTCTTCAATAAAAACGAGATTCCCTACTCCGGCAGCACTCATACAGCCACACTACAAAACCTCCAATGGGATTTTCAATTTTTAGGGTTTATGAGTTACTTTCTCAGTGCAGCTCTACCATGAAGACCTTGCTTATGCAAAATTCTTCGAATTGTATCTGGGTTACATTTCTTTTCCAGATATTTCTCTGCGATTTCAGCAAGTTTACGTGCACTTAATTTTTTTGGACAACACATCGAGTGATATTGAGTATTTCCGCTATTTTCCACTGAGATTTTCCTAGTTCAGCATGGTGAAGAACTAATTTTCTCTCGGCAATCGTTGTGTGGCGTCCCATGGTAACTTGATATTCCATGAGAAGACTGACTTCTAAACGTTAGTAAGTTGTAAGTAATACCGGTGGCTACTTTTCAAAGTGATGTTGCAATTGCCTTTGTTTAACAATAATTATTTTATAGTGAATTTGTATAAATATTGGCTATTTTATTTCACATATTTTATGTTAGGATGTTCATGTTCAGATATAAAAAAAAAAATAAAAAAATGTATTTATTAATTAATTGCAGTTATGTCATTTTTATAATTAAAATAAAACCATGTGGATATTTTTGGCTGTATATGACCATTCCATTTACCATTTTGTAATATTCCAGTGAACCTTGGCATTTGCATATGTTGTGTATATTTGCCTATTGCCATCACACCTCCCATTAAACACCCTTTAGCAATGGACCCACAAAAAATCGAAGACACCAGAATGTCTGCCATTTATCAGGAACAAAAATATGGGGAATACAAAACAACAGCAACAACAACAAAATCAGCTATATTAACAACAGCATGCCATGCAAAAAAAAAAGCAGGGGAACCAATAACAACAACTCCACAATTCTTTTCAACATTCGAACGAAATCACGTTGCTCCTCGTCGTCGTCCTCGTACACATTACTTTCCTTCGAACTTTGTATCGTCGTCAACTTTATGTTACTGCGCAATTTGTGGTAAATCCTTTACGGCCGACTCTGCCACCATTATCGTCAACATCGTCATCTCCATCACCACCACCATCATCTTCAGTGGTAAGTGGATGGAAGGAAGCATACGACCAGCTGCCAGATGAGTTTCTTGAAATCTCGCTGCTCTCCTTTTGACATGTCTAAAGTAACAGTGTTTTATGGACGATTTCAGATCACGAATACCTTTTTGGTTGTATTCGCGGTTCGTTGAATTGAAGACAAGGCATGGCCCAGTGTACTAGCGTACTTCGAAAAAAGCGAACAAAAAACGAAATGAACAAAAAGGGCAGCGAAGATCGTTATCAGCCTTGGCTTGTTTACACGCGCATAAAACACAACAATCACTGTCAAATGAACATACCAAAACAACCAACTAAACAGGCAGTCAACCAGCCGAGCCAACAAACGTAGCAATGATTTGGCGAGGTGCCTCCAACGTTCCAAAAATTACACATAACTACCTGCCAACTAACAAATATTGCCTAAGCATGCAGCAGCACTCATACCGTGGGTTGTGACTGTGGCAGGCTTTGGCACATCGTTTTTTTTTTTTAGCATCATCGACATCATCATCACCAGCATCAGGATCCGTTGCCAATGCTATTAACATGATGGTGTTGTTGTTGTAGCCCTTGCATCCTAATCATTGGCATCATAATCTCATGGTTTTTGGTGATGCGTACAAATGAGCTCTAAAGTTTTACACCTTTTGCAGGGAAAAGAGGTTTTGGCGTTTCTTTCTTCTTCTTATTTTCTGGTTTAACTGACAAAGTTGCAGGATCGTGTTCGTTTTAGTAAATTTAAACAGAAAATAAAAAAAATCGTATATCTAACATTATTCTCTACATCATAGGGAGGAGTGTATATTAAATTTGTCATTTCCTTCGCAATAGCACGAAATATTTAACGGAGATCCCCATATGTTTTTATATTCTTGGTCGGAATATTAAAAATAGAGCTCGGAATATTGAAAATAGAGGTATTGTTGACTCACAGACTGTAATTTGGCATTCCGGCACCTTGGAGTGTAAAAATCAGATTTTCAGATGTTTTTCTATATAGTTCTATATACGCATCACATAAAAGTAGCGCCCCTCTTCGGAATGTGGACGGTGGTTTTAGTTGTATTTGCCCATCGCAGCGGCTGTAATTTGTCATTTCGGGTTCATGAAGAATATGAAGTGAAAGAAGCGTTAAGTTCGCCCGGACTTTGGATACCCGCCACCTTTGGTATACTCACAGGTACTTGAAACGAAAATATAGAGAACATATCAAAAAGGGAGGGTATAAAATGAGGGTTATATGGGGACAAACATTAACAATTTGTGGTATGGAGATTTGTTATCATATGCGACTACAAAATATCAAACGCGCTAAAGAACCCCAAACTACCGGAAATTGCGGATAGCCTTATATGAGGTCTATCCGAAAAAATATATTCATAAT
Source organism: Musca vetustissima (assembly GCF_032173495.1). NCBI lineage: Eukaryota > Metazoa > Arthropoda > Insecta > Diptera > Muscidae > Musca > Musca vetustissima. The sequence goes on from NW_026880481.1 coordinate 79,022, forward strand.
TTTTTTTGTGGAGAGATTTGGTACCTATTAAGAACTAAAACCAGTGAGCGGAGCAGTATAGTCGGACGGGGCCGACCATACGATACCCTACACAACTTCCATTAAAATCTAACTTTCTGTGGTTCTATATTCTGAGGTTGGGCAATATTTCGCGATATTTGCACACTTTTGACTGGCTAGTGGTCAGCAAATGTTACTAATAATCAGTACAGCCCCTCTAATTACTTGTCCAGATTCCCTTCACCGTGGGTTGTGTTGTGATGTTCGGTTTTCGATTCGAAAAGTACAAATAATTAAGTTTTCTGTCCTCTTCATCCGAAAAATATTATCTGATCATCACCTAACACATAGGGCGTTGTCCTTGACCATAACTGGAATCTTATGGAACATTTCAAAGCGATCAACGCTATATTTCCGCCCTCCAGTGTGGTAATAGGTTACTAAATAATATATGAATACGTAAGCATCTGTAAATATTTAAGTGTAACTCCCGCATCCGAGTACCTACGACAATATAATTGGTATCAATTTAAAGGTCAACCACTCCTGTTGGATATACTATCAACTTTTCGGGACTATGTCCTTCAGTGGTACATATATACGCTACAGAATACAAATTTTGTCATTTTTCACACAAAAGTTAGGGGCCATTTGACCCGCTAAATATTGACCGATATTTATCAAAAAAGGCATGCTTATACTTTGGCCCGATCCCCTTCTCCATGCAAAAATTCGCGGTGTTTGGGTCATAATTGCGGACTCTGGAGCGACCCGAAAAACCGACAAAAATAAAGTATTTGGTCCATTTCATCCCCTAAATATTAACCGATCTTTTCCAAAAACAATAGGGGTCTTCATTGGCCAGAACCCATCCTACATGCAAAATTTCGTGAAGATTGGTCCATAACTGTGGCCTGTATCGTGTTTACAAATTATAATGGACAGACGGACGGACGGACGGACACACATGTCTAGATCGATTCAGCTAGTCGAGATATGCCGATCGGTATGCATAAAGGTGGGTCTAGGACCAATATTTCTTGGCGTTACAAAATCTTGTGTCTGCACAAATAATACCCTGACAACATAGTTTTGTAGGGTATAATTGGATATTTGGGAAAATAGAACTTTGAAGGAAACAGGTTCAAAACCAGTGAGCGGAGCAGTATAGTCGGACGGGGCCGACCATACGATACCCTACACAACTACCACGGAATTAAAATTTTCTGCGGATGTTTATTCCGAGTCTGACCGAGTCTGACCCGCTCGACTCAGCTAGATGTAAACAGCGCCTCTTCCGCACACTGGTCTATAGATCGACTCGAAAATAACACAAAAAAAATTAAGTTTTCGGTCCAATTCATCCCAAAATTATTATCTGATCATCACGGAATTTATAGGCGTTGTCCTTGACCATAACTGGAACCTCATGGAACATTTCAAAGCCATCAGCGCTATAGCTCCCGTCTGTAGAGTGATAATGGGTTACAAAATAATATACGAATACGGAGATACCTGTAAACATTTAGGTGTAACTCCCACATCCGAGCACATACAACAATATAATTGGTATTAATTTAAAGGTCAACCACTCCTCTTGGATATAATATAAACTTTTCGGGTCTATGTCTTTCAGGGGTAAATATATACGCTATAGAATACAAATTTTGTCATTTTTCACACAAAAGTCAGGGTCAATTTGACCCGCTAAATATTGACCGATCTTTATCAAAACTGGCATGCTTATTCTTTGGCCCGATCCCCTTCTCCATGCAAAATTTCACGATGTTCGGACCATAACTGCGGCCTCTGTAGCGACCAGAAAAACCGACAAAAATTTAGTATTTGGTCCATTTCATCCCCTAAATATTAACCGATCTTTCCCAAAAACAATAGGGGTCTTCATTGGCCAGAACCCGTCCTACACGCAAAATTTCGTGAAGATTGGTCCATAACTGTGGCCTGTATCGTGTTTACAAATTATAATGGACAGACGGACGGACACACATGTCTAGATCGACTCAGCTAGTCGAGATATGACGATCGGTATACTTAAAGGTGGGTCTAGGACCAATATTTCGCGGCGTTACAAACTTTTGGGGCTGCACAAAGCTATAATACCCTGACAACATAGTTGTGTAGGGTATAAATACTAAATTACAGCCGATTCGATGGAAAAATACGATCGAAACTCCCAAAATACTGAAAATTGGTACCCAATAAGAACCCAATGTACTAAATTTCAGCGAATATGGTTGAAAAACGCCCTCCCGAAAATTGGGGGTATGTTGGAGGGCATAAAAACATTCGATATAGGTCCATGTTTTGATATATACCTGATATAAAGGTCCAGTTCAATATTTGGAAGTGTTCGGTGGTAAGTGAATGGAATCAAATGACCAGTTAGGTCTTAGACTCCATATTAAAGTCCCGCCTTATTTTCAGTATTTTGATGGTATATAGGAGGATGTATGTTAGCATTTCGTGTTCTTGAAGATTAAAAACACATCTTAGTAGGAAATTTTTGATATACAGTGAGTCACAGTCAAAATTATCCACTTGGTAGTTTTATATCCTACACAACTATGTTGTCAGGGTATTATAGCTTTGTGCAGCCCCAAGAGTTTGTAACGCTGCGAAATATTGGTCCTAAACCCACCTTCAAGCATACCGATCGTCATATCTCGACTAGCTGAGTCGATCTAGACATATGTGTCCGTCCGTCCGTATGTTCATTATAATTTGTAAACACGATACAGGCCACAGTTATGGACCAATCTTCACGAAATTTTTCATGTAGGATGGGTTCGGCCCAATGAAGACCCCTATTGTTTTTGGTAAAGATCGTTTATATTTAGGGGACGAAATGGACCAAATACTAAATGTTTGTAGTTTTTTCTGGTCGCTCCAGAGGTCGCAAATATGGCTCAAATATATCGGAGAAGGGGATTGGGCCAAAAAATAAGCATGCATGTTTTGATAAAAATCGGTCAATATTTAGCGGGTCAAATGGACCCTGACTTTTGTGTGAAAAATGAAAAAATGTATTGTATGGCGTATATATTTACTCCTGAAGGACATAGAGCCGAGAAGTTGATAGTAAATCAAAAAAGGAGTTGTTGATTATTTATACTCTTTCGAGTCGAGCTTGATGATCTAAATTTTGCAATGAAAAGGAAGGAGTTGTTGACCTTTAAATTGATACCAATTATATTGTCGTATGCACTCGGATGCGGGAGTTACACGTAAATATTTACAGGTGCTTACGTATTCAGATATTATTTAGTAACCCATTACCCCACTAGAGGGCGGAAATATATCGCTGATCGCTTTGAAATGTTCCATGAGGTTCTAGTTATGGTCAAGGACAATGCCAACTCTTCCAATTTGAAAGATCCTGTTCCGAAATGTGGTTTTCCACTTGATCTTTCCATCGAATTCGTGGCTTTCCCATTCTGCGCGAACCATCAGTTGACTCACTTTTATAAGACTTTTGTGCTGGGGCATCGTCATCCATTCTCACAACCTAATCTAGATAACGTAGTCGCTGCACCTCGATACGTCTTACTATGTCGATGTCAGAGTATAAATGGTACAACTCATGGTTCATTCGATGGCGATATTCACCCTATAGATCCTAAGGAGAATATCTCAAAAACTTCAAGAGCTGCCTCATCTGCTTCACCATCTCAAAGCTGCAGTTTTCAAGTTCCACAGTTGGTCCGAGCCTATTGGACGTCTTGCGCGTTGATACCATCAGTTTGGTCTTCTCGCCATTTATTGCCAGTCCTTCTTTCGCAAAATCCTTCCTAATTTGTTCAAAGGTGGATGTTGCCGCTCGCAATGTTTGACCCATTACGTCGCTGTCGTCGGCGTAGGCGAATAACACACGACGAACTGTAACCTTGTCTGAATCCTCGTTTGGTATTGAAGGTCTCCGAGATGTCCTTTCCGACTTTAACAGCTGACCTTCTGCATGTTGAAGTTATCCTGCATTGCGGCTTTATATTCGATGAATAGGTGGAATGTCTCTATGAGTTTTTCGTATGTATTTTCCAGGATTTGGCACAGTGTGAAAATCTGGTCTAAATTTATGTGAATGCAATATATAAAACTAATGATTTTTAAATAAAAGCAATTACAAACTCACAGTGAGAAGTGTCGAAGAAATTTTTTTTAACAAACGGATTTTTTGGATGGTTAATGCTTAGTATGATATCTCTTGTTATGTTTTACAGCTTTCAACCTTGCCGGCATAGATTTTACCAAGTTTTCCATGTAAGACGTCTAAATGTTTTCCCAATCTATTTGTAAAGCATTCTCTAATATACTCCATTAGTTCTCTATAAGATTCAAATTCGGGGATTGAGGAGGTGTTTGAATCACTTTTAGACAATTATAAAGCATTCATTCTCGGACGACCTGTGACTTTGCTATTATCTTTATAAAATAGAAATGATCTTCTCAATCAAAAAATTCAAATTTTATTTCAGAATGTTTAAATTATAAATTTTATCAATAATTCCTTCCAAAAAACGAGATCCGGCAGCGTTCATACAACGCTTTATAGCCATTACAGAGCCTCCTTCGTGTTTTACGGTTAGAAATTTTTTCATAGGGTTCACGGCTCCATTCACTCTGCGCCATACCGTACTTGTTCCATCCGTCCCAAACAAAAATAACAGATTTCCAAAATGCAAAATTCTTTTTTCGTGTTCCTTAATGAACTCTAATCGGATTTTCCGGTTTTTGGGGTTTATGAATGGGGTTTTCAAATCAACTCTACTACGAAGACGATGCTTTCCCCAAATTCTCAGAATTGTTTCTGAGTTACATTTCTTTCCAGACATTTATTTATGATTTCATTAAGATTAGGTTCACTTAGCTTTGGATTATCGACCACTTGTTGGAGCAATCGCGTTTCGGTTTTTGCCTCAATATAATTTTTTTGGACAGCAGATCGAGTTATATTGAGATTTCCATAGTTCAGCAGGGTGAAGAACTAACATTCTCTCGGCAATCGTGGTGTGGCGTCTCAAATTCGCACGATGGCTATCCAAATAAGCAAACTCACGCGTAAAGTGTAAAAAATGTCTAATGCAATATTTAACTCGCCTTTCCCATCGAATATGATGTAAGTCAGCATTTCGGGTTCTTGGATACTAAAAACCAAGTAGAGAAATTTTGATATATCCCTCATATGGAAGTCATTTTCGGCATTTTGAAACTTTTATCCATATACCCCTGTTCATTTTCGGTATTTTAAAGGTTATAGCCCAGAATTTCCGAACGGTATATAAATTACGCCCTGGCCTAATATAAGTAATACAACTTGGGCACATCGAATATGGATCGAATTAAAGATTTTCTCCACTTCGATACATGAATTAATTAATGTGAATTTTCTAGAAGTCAATAAAAAAACATCAATTTTTATAGAAACACCGGAATTAATGCGACTTCGCCATAAACCTCAAATAGAAAACGATTTAAAATTAATTTATTTTGAATTACAAATTAAAAAACAACAACAACAGTAACACCGAAACGTAACGTTAACAAAGTATTCGGATTAATCTAATCGATCATGTAAGTTCCTAATTAAAAATCTCTCCAAATAACCGGTGTGGCAGACACGTTCCTTCCTTTCTTATCGGCGATCGACATACTCGTTCGTACGACGTTTCATTTTGTAGCTGCTTGTCAAGTACAAACAACAACTCGTCGCATTGGATCACTGCGATCGGTGTACCGAACGACGTACATTGTACACCTTATTTCGTTGCGTTACGTTTGTTCTTGTTGGATCTTGGAACTTTTCAAAACCCCAAAAACATTGTAAACGAACAACAACCAACATTAATAGCAACAACAACACGAATATTGAATAAATGAAAGAAGAAAAAACAACAACACGAAAACTACTGCTCCGATATGAAAAGAATACAAAACGTGACATAAACAGATTAGGGATTGAACCAACAACACACACTCACAACACAACAGACAGAACGAAACCACCGAAGTAAAGCAAACAACCGAACAAAACACAACACAGCACAAAACAACAAAACAAACCGCTATAAAGAAAGCAAAACACGTTGTTGTTGCTGTCATGATTTCAAGTGTAATTTACGCAGCAGTAGCTACCGAAATACGCTCGAGATTATTATCGCACCGATGTTGTTGTTTAAGTGAGCGGTGCGCGATGTCATTTCAACAAATAACAGCAGCGGCAGCAGCAACTACAAACGACAACAACAAAAACACCCAACCAGCAACCGCAGCCATACCAATCAAGAGAATACAGTGTTGCCAACAATCAAGATTGTGCTACGTCGTCGTCGCACAGTGGGTTAGAGTACCATGTTTTCTTGGATCAAATCAGGGAAGCTATGTTAGAATAATTTTTCTTTATTTTTCAGTTAATACCATTAAAATAAGTTAAAAATAATGTTTTCTAAGTATATTTGAGTATAATTTTATTAAGTAGTGCCAAATATCAGTGTAGGTATATAGTGCAAGGAGTACAATATGATAACTTAAACATTGAATTTTATACATCTTAAAGTTGATCATCCACATCGTCATCAACCGCGGCCAGGGATGGTCCGTATGACGAATTTTCAGGTTTTCGACTGTCAAAAAGGTGTAAACGTCGAAAACGTCATATACCTGTATAAAATGTAGTAAACGTCATTTATTTCAATATTATCACCATATACAGTAATTTTCAAGAACATATATTATTTTTACTGTATATCTGGCTATTCTTTACTAGAACTGATAAAAAATTCTGAATTTTTTTAAGAAAAAAATTTTGATATTCGATATGAATTTGAGTAAAGCATACGTTATTTCCAAATCGATAAATGTAAATAGCTATTTTATAAAAAACATAATGGTTTTGAGTGGGTTTCCGACGTTTCTGACGTATGTATTATACGTCGGAAATGTATGTCATTTACGTCACTGTTTCTGACAGGCCATCTCTGTCCGCAGCATCACCAACTTCTGATAATTGCTCAATATGTAAAAGGGCATTTGACACAATTTCGGGTCCGTGAATAAAAAACTTGTGCATATTATACCAAGGATACGTTTCAACAAAAAGTCGTCGTGTATTGTGTGCATATATTTGAAATTCTTCATTATTAATATCAGGCCACTGGATACAGCTATAACCGACACGTGCCATTTTATTAAATTAACATATATTTTTGTTATTTCGGCAGATTTTTTTTTTAGCGTTTTGGTGCGTTTTTTTGATTTCTTTAGCTAAAAATGTCATCTTGTCAATCATTGTTTGAGCGCTCGAATTCATCATAAGCTTCGACGATTATAAAAAACAACGTTCGAACTTGTACCTAAAAAAAAATTCTAATAAAGAACCCTTTTACCCGACTACTTGAAACTGCACAGCACAATCACTATTTGTCAAAACAATGAATATTATTAAAATAAACAAAAACAAAATATTATTGTAAGAAAGAATATTATTAAAAGAAACAAAAATAACAACAATAAAATAATTAGAAAAAATAACATGAAAAACAAGAAAACACAACACTCAACAACAGCACCAGCCACGAGATCAATGTGACTTTTAGCTAATTTGACTGCTGCAACACTTGTATTAAACAATGCATAGCTTCTAAAAGGCACAAAAGGGCAGCGTAAAATTTTGCAATATAACACAGATTTATGTCCTCTTTAATATAAACCAATAATTATGACACGAATGTGGACGAATAATAACTATTTATCCATTTAAAATATAAAAATATTAATTTTTTTGGCATTTTCAATATAAATAACTAAATCTTAATCACTTCCAAACACAATTTCATACTCAAATGTTAACGAAGTATTTGCAAAATAACCTAAACTTCATGGTTCCGTTGAAAAATGTTTAACTTTTACAATACTTTTTTAAATAAATAAAATTTTCAACGGGAACGTTTTCACTTTTTTCAGCCTTTTTTGGCACAAAAATTTGTATGAAGTTTAACTTTGAAGTTTCACTACAAAAACACCAGTCCACTTTTGACATTTATTTCAACGACAACTGATGTAGAATTTTATATACTTTAACCGTGTGCAAAAATTTTTAACGATACTTAAAATTTAATTTTTTAATTAATCCAAGGAAACAGGGTATTCTAACCCATTGTGCGTCGGTCGGTTGCATTTTTTTTTTGTTTTGTTGCCGATACTAAATTGTGAATGGATTACAATTTCGATGTGGGGATATAAAACCAGAAATTAACATTTTAAATATTGAGATCGATGCGAACGATAAGACGGTGTGTGTGTAATGTGTCTTATTTAGAAAAGCAATAGAATTTTAAATGACGTTTACACCATTTCCGATGTGGATTTGAATAGATTAAATATCGATAATTTCGATGTGTTTTGGAAATTCTGTAATTATTATTTTCAATCTTAGGGAAAAGGTTTAAGATAATCAGAGGACAGGAAAACTCATAAAATCGATAGACCATAGATAATTTGAACCAGTATCAAGTAGAAACTTCGTTAAATTCGGCCGGGTCGAACTTTTTATACCATCCTTTATATGGTCACTACATATGTAACCACATAAATTGTATGCTTACAGATTATTTGGACAAATGAAAAATTGGAAAACTGAAAACCTTTGGAGCTACGTCCACATATATATGTAGACACATTTTTGTATATGTTGCTTTGTATATTTACAGACACTCAGGTCGGAAAACTGAAACCTTCAGGAGCTACGCCCAAACATAGACTTATGTTTAAATTTTTTGCACATTTTCAAATTACCGAAAATAGGGCGATACTTTTATTTGGGCATGGCGGGATTTTGTAGGCTTAAGGTTTATACCTTGAAATTACATTTACTTGAATGGGGTGCCGTTATGTGGAGCTACACCATACGTAGACCACGATTTATTTGGAGGTACTGTGAACCAATACTGATCATTTTTAGTAGGAAGATCCCGATAGTACTCAAAATTACAAATTACAGCCAATTCGGAGAAAGAACGTACCCAACATCCCCCAAAAAACCGAATATTGGGAGGTCCCGTTATATGTGGTCTACTTGGTCCCTTGTGTCAATCTTATAATGCTGGTGCTGGTTCTATGTACCGGAATGACTTTTTTTGTAATGGGAGCGGCATTTTATCCCTGAATGCCTGCTCCGAACGCTATTTGTCCGTGCGGGATAGAAAGACAACCCAGAACATGGTTGTGTAGTGTTTGTCGCATCCGCATCCACCATAAATCCATCTCGTTGAGATGCAATGGATGTAGAGAATGGGTGCTTTTTTCGCGGTTGCTCTGGTCTAAACCGGATCCAGAAGTACTCCGAAAAAAGTTACGTCACTTCATGCTAGCACGCCTTCCAGTTTGTCTGAGGAATCGCCGTCATCGGAACAGCAAAAAAAGCGGAGGTGGGCGACTTTCATTATTGTTACTCCATTCTGTCCAGTACAGGGCAATTTGATAGAAATTTCCGTAAAATCATCACACCTGTTGGTCGAATACCCGAACTAAAACCAAACTTCCCAGCAGAGGCAACGGTATTGGCTAATGAACGTAATGGGATCCGTCGTACAACCCCTTAAGACCCAAGGGTGCGAGAATTAACCCTTGAATTCAATAGGCTAGTATGCCAGCACAAAAGGAAAAAGTAGCTAGACCACCTGAAGCAATGCAACACTGTCGCCGGAACAAGTAAATTGTTGGCAAATCTCGAATCCTGGAAGAAAGGATGATAGGCGGCTGTAACTGTGACAGACCCAAAGAGGCGCGCGTGTTATTTTAACCGTTAATTCATTGAGCACCCCGAGAGTGGCAGGGCAAAAAGGAGGGCAGTACGTCGCATAAGGGAGCGGAGGACGTTGAAGGAGGTTGTAGATGTCATCAAAAATGCTAAGTTCTCTAAAGCGTTGGGCCCGGATGATAATGCTTAAGCAGAGTTGAGTATTTAACACCAAAATTGTCGTTAACCACCCACATAGTTCCTAAAGCATGGAATATAGGCAGGATGGTATGAGAGTGGCAGGGCAAAAAGGTGGGCAGTACGTCGTATAAGGGAGCGGAGGACGTTGAAGGAGGTTGCAGATGTCACCAAAGCGTTGGGCACGGATAATAATGCTTAAGCAGAGTTGAGTATTTAACACCAACCCTCAACTTGTCGTTAACCACCCACATAGTTCCTAAAGCATGGAATATAGGCATGATGGTATAAGATAAGATGCACAGCACCATAACAGCATTACACGACATTTTCACACATATTAGCAGAGGACTTATCCAGAACAGGCCGTTGAAACGAACAGTTATGGTGGCATTTGACCTATCGAAGGACTTCGTGGTCATAGAAAAGACAAATCTCCAGCCGTGTTTGAGACGTTGGATAATCAACTATTTGTATGAAACAGAAACAGGAAGTCCAAACCCCGTAGAATGAAACGGGGAGTTCTCCGGAATTTTTAACCTCTACATTTCTGAAATTCCACAACCACCGAGATCGTAATGTATGTGGATCATTGTACGTCATGGCGTCGGGTCCCATTATGGATGACATTTGTGGGAGGTTAAACTTCGACATAAGTGATCTTGTGAATTTCTTCAAAAGAAGCTCTCGCTGAAGACTATGGGAGTAACGTTCGATAGCCTTTTCAAGTCGTCTGCGCAAGTCACTGCTTTATTCGATAATCTGAGAAGTAGAAACAAGGTCCTCAAGTCGCTAGCCGCCAACACTTGGGGCGCTGACAAATAAACCTTATCCACATGGTATAAAGACTGGTAAACTATGTGGCGCCAGTGTGGTTTGGGAATGTAAGTGATACGCAGTGAAAGAATATGCACTATTTGCTTGGGTGTTATCATCGGGAACGCCCCTGTCATAGCCTTAAGGACAGAACTCCCCCACCCAGGAACATCAGGAGAGATCTTCATGATCTAGAGAGAGGTCCAAAGTTATAAGCGTGAACCAATAGATCAACAACCCTATCAAGTAGGTATGAATGGTATTCAAACAGGCGTAGTCGTTCAGGAGGTAAAGCAATATCATGTGAATAACATAATCGGTAATCGTAAAACTAAAAAAAAATATTTGAAAAGGGTACATGTTTGATCGATTAAATGTGAACATACCCTCATTAGCTTTAAGGCTGAGGGTATACTGATCAATTACCACAGTATGTCATACATGGAGAGGGTGTTTGCAAGGTATGTCACACCATCATTCATATAATTTCATAATTTCATTAATTCAACATTCTGACATCTTGATAATCTTCAAAAATAATATTTGTCAACAATAACAAAACAAACACCGATGACTTCATAAAACCAGATCTGATAGATATACGACTTGACTAAATAGACCCAATGAACCTGTTATTCCGGTGTCAACAAGAAAATTATAACAAACATTCTTTATTGTATAAATAAATCAAAGTTTTGTGCAAACTTCTTGCTTTTCGAATTTCAAAAAAAAAAAAAAAACAAAGAAATATTTAAATAAATAGGAGGGTCTCATATCGCTCCCTGTATTTACCTTGACCAAATTCTGACGTTTTGTTGCTGTTGCGCTGTGCATGTGTGTCGGCAGCCAAATAATAAAACAACAACAAATCAAGTGTCACGAAACAATGGCACTTGTTTATTTCGTTGTTGCTACTGTTTTTCTATGTTAAAATCAACATTGCTGTTGCATTTCACTTCAGGCTGCTGAGTTACGCAGACATGTCCCAGCTAGTACGAACGCGTATGCCATGCTGACATGTCTACGCCTAGGTTGGTCGGTAGGTACTCCCACACCTAATCTTGTGGTTGGGAATAGAGGAAGATGGTTGCTATCTGAATTATACATTAATAATAATGTTGTTGTTGTACGATTACCGCTCACTCCTGGTGTTTGTCGAGAAATTGTTGATGGGGTTACCTGCTTACTTGCATGTAAAATAGTTTTATCTGTGGTTTCATGATTCCTGCATAAACCGCATAGCATATGATGTATATTTGCTTGGTGCACAATGGGAAATATCGTAGTTTGTTAATTAAGCCAATTCAAAAATTCCCCTTTACAAAATTACCAGTACCATAAGGCATGAACCAATGGGTCTCATCTTCGGATTGGGTCTGCGTTTTATTAAAAATATTACGATGTGAAATATTTAGGTCAACCTGCAGATTATTTGTCAGGTTCCGAACCAGAAGAATTGGTCCGATAAGTCCCATCTTTCTGAAATATATACGTTTGCTTAATATATTACATTCAGTGAATTTTATACCCATTCGGATATTCACTTTCCCATGATATGATATCGTTCTTTGGAAAATCTAAATATAAAAATAATTACAATGTGTCTTCATGTGTTACCGAGCGCATCTGCCATCAAGATAGACATACTGAAATTTCTAAATCGACTCTAAATTGTCTGAAACGGACTTGGTTCAACTTCACTCTAATACAGGTATCCAAAGGGTCTTCTAATACTTTAAACTGATATGAATATGAAATTTACGCTCCTCCAATTTAATAGTAAAGGGTTTCCATTAAATTAAAACAAGTAAAAACGCCCTTAAATTCTCTCGGTCCGAACATGATTTAAAATGTTTGAAAAGAGCTAAGAACTTTAACGTATCGAAATTTAAATTGAGTTTTTTTCATTAGGAATACAGAATGCAAGAAAAACGTGAGCGTGAGTAAATCGAGATTTACTGGAGTCAGAACTAAGTCCGGAAATTTTACCAACGAGTAAAACACTAAACCAATGGCTTTGTTGCAGGCAGGATGAAACCTGGTGACAGATACAGACAGCACGTTGAGGATCTGGAATGATCAATTTACAAAACTTCTGGTATCAAATAGTAACGGTGAAGAAGGTACCCAGAACCAACAATGAGATCAAAACAGTAATTAATTGGCTGAATAATAATAAAGCAACAGGTGGCGATGGATTACCAGCCGAACTATTCAACACCGGTGGTCAGACGCTAATCAGGAACATGCACCAACTGATTAGCTAGAGGAATGCATGTCTAATGATTTGAACCTCAAAAAAAAAAACAGACAAATTGATATGTGCCAACTATAGAGGAATTAGTCTCCTTTCCATCAGACCTGACAAATTCACTATAGACACAGATTTTCACACTGCACCAAATTCTGGAAAAGAACCATGAAAAATACATCGACTATTCGTAAATTACAAAGTCGTGTTGTCTGCGTTCGGCATTCATGCAAAATTAATACGGATATACAGGATAACTTCAGCTGGCACAAGGTCAGCAGTTAAATTTGGAAAGGACCTCTCGGAGACATTCAACGAATTTAGAAGGAATCTGTCAATGTGGGACTGGCAGTAAATGGCGAGAAGACCAAGCTGATGGTATCAACGCGCAAGGCGTCCAGTAGGCTCGGACCAACTGCGGAAGTTAAACACTGCAGCTTCGTGGTGAACGATTTTATTTACCTCGGTACCGCCATAAACAAAAGTAATAAATCCGGAGAAGAATAGTGTTGGCCAGAAGATGATACTATGGTCTGAGTAAGCAATTCAAAAACAAGGCCACCTCTCGCCTGACCAAACTCACGCTCTACAAGACGCTGATACTACCCGTGCTGTTGTATGGATCTGAAGCATGGGTACTTACGCAAGTAGACGAGGCAGCTCTTGGAGTGTTTGAGAGAAAATTCTCCGAAATATCTATGGGCTGATCTGCGTCAAAGGTGAATATCGCCGTCAAATGAACAATGAGCTGTACCATCTATTCTCGGACATAGACATAGTCAGACGTATCGAGCTGTAGCGACTACGTTGGCCATGTTGTGAGAATGGATGAGGATGTCCCAGCAGTCCCAAATTCGATGGAAAGATCAAGTGGAAGACAACATTTCAGAAGATGGTCTTTCAAATTGGAAGAGCTGCGCACAGACCGACGCGCCTGGAAATATTTTTAAGCTCGGCTTATGGCATTCGGCTTCAATTCTTGCAACTGTTGTATTTTAAAGGGTCAACACCTAAATCCATTCATTGGATGAACGGCTGGTGGATAGATAAAAGACGACCATGAATAAAGGCCAGTGCGAACCGACAGAAATAAATACTACTTTTGAGATGAGGCCCTGGTACTAGCACGAACCTGTGGTGAGTTATCAAAACCTACTACAATAATGGTGATTCTGCCACAGCCACATTTCGTGTTTATAGAGGAGATTATGGTTTACATAATCGTCCAACTACGCAAGCAATTGGCAAATTGTGAAGAAATTTGAAGAGACTGGAGTGGTTACAAATATTGTAAGACCTGGAAATCGTTTTCAAGCTCGGCTTATGGATGGACGAAAATTGGATGGACTTACATCGAAAATCTTCTTGAAAGATTTTTCACCCTACGAGAACCTGAAATGTCTGATTACAATGGTATCGCCTTGAAATATGTAAATCTATAAAATGCCGAAAATAAAATGTTAAAATATGGACCAATATCGGAAAAACGGTAAAAACTATAGTAAAACCTGAAAACCGAAAAAATGGACCAATATTGAATATTATCTGCAAATTTCAATATAGGCACATGTTTTGACATAGCTCCCCGCCGTATTGTAAGTATTTTTCCACGGGATATGGTGGTAAGTGTCGGAATTGGGTGCTTCCACATTTCAAATATTTGACATAGCTCAGCCGCATTCTAGTTATTTTCTTAAGGGATATTGCTCTTGATATCAGAGAACAAAATATTTCTTGGCAGAAATTTGTCTATAGAGGTCTACCAAAACTATGTTTCTAATAACATAATAATCGAGCTCATGGTCTGGGTATGGAAAATTCTTATGGCGATGAGTATAATAAAAAATCCAGAATATCACAGGATGAATATTTTTGACCACAAATATTCTACAAAAAATTACTACTCGGGATCCTCATAGGCTCGGGATAAAAGGATCATATGATTTATAAAAATATTCCTTATTCGATTTGACAGAAGATATGTCATTTCAAAAAATAGAAAAATTTTTCCTAATGAATTTTAGAGCTACGAACAAAAAATTCATCACGCCGTATCTCAAAATTATGACCTTTAGCGAATTTGTCATTCTGGGCTTTGAATAAACTTGCCAAGCAAGGACTTTCTTCACCATAAGAAATTTTCCACCTCAAAATCTTGTGTAATAGGTATTTCGTATTATCAGAGGACGTTTATATATTCAAATAAACTCCATATAAGGTCAGTTCTGTCCGTCCGAACTTAACGATTTAAGCATAGGATTTGTCGAGTAGCATTTTATTGAATTCAAATGTAATTCAGTCGAATTTTTGCAACTTTATACACACCATTTACCCACTGTGCATTGTGTATGAAGATTATTAATTTTCGGAGCCCTTATACCGTACACAAGTAGTAGCATCATCGTCTTTATTTAACACAACATTGCAGCTGAAAATGAGTTTGGAAATGTTTCCAGTAAAATATGCTTCCTTTAATAAACCCATAATTGTGGTTTTGCATAAAGAATGGCATGGCAGTGGCTTAGTTTCTTTTCACAGATTTGAAAGGGTTATCAACATTACCCTTGATGAATGTAAGCATGTAGTATATGAGTATCTTCTTCTTCTTCTTATGCACAACAATACCTGCGTATGTATCAGAAATGTTAACAACCGAAGAAACAACAACAATGTGGCTGTAAAATTCAAAACAATGAACACTTTCAAAAAATTACTTGTAAAGGTAACAGTAGTAGGGGAGACTGGGGCACCTTCGGCACTTTTTTTTAGTATTAGCTCTCGCCGAATGTGCCCCAACCCGGGTCTTCGGCATTTGAAGGGGTAATGCCACAGTCATAGCCGGGTAATTGTCATCGCTACATATATAACAACTTTATGCGAAAGGGTAACACCAGTAGCTGGCATAACCGCCTTGACTGAAAGTCATGATATTGAAACTGTTGTTGATGGAGATGATAATGATGTACGAGTGTGTCTGTGTGTATGCGCTCTTGTAAAGGTAACAGTAGTAAAGAGTCTGTTGAATGGAGAATAATAAATCGGAATCAGAATGAACTTTTCTTCTCCGGCTTATTAGCCGGAAATATGCCATACCATCTTCAATTTCACATCGGAAGTCTAGATGGAAATTTCTAATATGTAGTATAGGACAATTATAAGAAGTTAGACCACTCTTTACTAAAAATTCCATCCTAAACAGAATTATTTTCAAGGAAAAATCGATAATTTTAAAGTAAATAACTAGTATATTTACTGGGTAGTAAGTAGTAAGTAACTGGCTAATCTTTAACAAAATGTGATTTTTTAAGAGCTATAGGAAAAAGAAACGTAGAATTCGTATAAAATAATGATATCTTTATTTGAATCGACAGTAAGGAACATATATTTTATGTTTAGAAGATTACTTCAGATGTTGACCGCGACTGCGATTCAAATGATCCATCCGCTTAGTCCAATGTTGGCATATTCTGTAAGGTGGATCTTTACAGCATCAGCTGTATTTTGAAAGCCTTGACACACAAATCATTTCGCAACCTGGATAAAAGGCTGTTGGAGGGATAAAAAGCGACCAAGGATAAAGACAAGTGCGAACCGACAGAAATGAAAAGTGAGCACAATCCTATTTAAGTGTGACAAAAGCAGGGTTATAACATGAACCTAGCCAAGATGACGTCAGAATAAATCAGCAGGTGCCGAGGGATTACCAGCTCGATGGTCAGACGCTGATCAGGAGCTTGAACAACTGATCAGTACAATTTGGCTAGATGAATACTGATTGGAACCTCAGCACCCTGTGTAGTCTCCTTCCCATCGCATATAAAGTGCTATCCAGCGTGGTGAGTGAAGGACTGAAGCCAATAATCAATGATATTATTGGATCTTATAAATGCGGATTCAGACCTGTAAAACCACTATAGAGAGAATGATTAAAATACGCCCTTTCTCGCGAATGGTCACGGCGAGAATTCGAATATTTTCAATTTATCGCGAATGATAAAGTTACAATGAATGAAGAAGCATTTGCAATCTCTCGCGAATGTTCGCATTGTACGAAAAATTCACGAACGATAAAATTTCGCTGCAAGCGTCATCGATTCGTTCATTCGTAAGCATTTGTCGCTCAAGAGCCTTCTATTAAAAATCTCAAAAAACAAATGTTCGCGAGCGCTGTTAAAAACAAAACCAAAGAAAAAATCATAAAAAAGTAAATACACACACACAGCGAATGAATGTGTGTGTAGCAGAAAGTTTTGAGCATGTGTGGAATAACAAAACACATGTCCAACACGAGTTCACGAACTTTTGTTGTTATTTTTGTTGCTGTTTTGAGCATTTGCGAGAATTCGCGAATGTTTGTTTTCATGAGCGTAGGCGAATGTCAGAAAGAAACGAAAGAACGTTGTTGTGTGCTCGAACTCGTTTGTTATGTGTGTGCGAACATTCGTTTGGCGAATTCTCGTTTGGTATAGAATTTATCGCGATAAATTCATTTGTAAAATGAGTCCAAAACGAAAAGAATGTATTATGAATCATTCGCGAGCAAATTTTTGCGCACCCTGCTATAGACCAGATTAAATTAATACGGCTATGCAATATAACTTTAAGTGGCACAAGATCTGCAATTAAATTTGGAAGGGACCTCTCGGAGCCCTTCAATACCGAACGAGGTTAGTCTTGTGACCTTTTTAACATCCTTTTGGAAAAGGTCATACCAGATGCAAGTCTGGACAGGAATGACACTTTGTACACCAAAGAGCATATATAACTCGCGTGGCTAAAAAGTTTACTCTGTCCAAGATGTCATGTGTGGGAAGAGAGTGTGAATACCATCGCGGGAATCTTCCATACAAAGCCAAAGTATATCGTCTTAGAGTTGTAATCATCAAGGCGAGGCATCAGCGTCAGTATTTAGTTAATGACCATTCGGTCATTGGTGAACATTCGGTGAACATCATCCACTCGGACTATTTAGAGGTTGGCACTATAACCTTGTCTACCAGATTCAAGTTCAGGGCCTGCCGATTTGCTTATTAACGCAGTTAATGAACATGATTTTCTGCTGTTAGACAAAATACAGGGTTATTCATTTCGCGATATCAAAAGAATAGGAGTGGAACATGACATCTGTAAAAATCAGTTGTTGAAAAACAGGTGGTGGACGGCAGATCTTCGAAACAAATTTTCTCCATTGATGAGCGAATTTCTCATCCGTATCTTATATTAATAAACAAAGTTGTCGTATTTGGGGTTCTGAGAATCCGCAGGTAATTGAAGAGGAACTATTACATGCAGAAAAATTCACCGCGTTCTTTGATCCGATGGTGTGAACTGTCACAGCCAATTCGAAGCGTTATGATCATATGATAACCAATTTTTATTGCCAACTCGAATATGAGTAGGAGATTATGTGGTTCTGAGAATCCGCAGGTAATTGAAGATGAGCCATTACATGCAGAAAAAGTCACCGCGTTCTTTGATCAGAAGGTGTGAACTGTCAAAGCCAATTCGAAGCGTTCTGATCATATGATAACCGTTTTTTATCGCCAACTCGAATATGAATAGGAGATTATGTGGATCCAACAAGATGCTGCTGTGTAATTTATCGTCGTGGCGATATTAACTGGCCACCAATATCATGCCACTCTTTTCTGATGCTACGAAAATGATCGTGTTTATGCAGATAAACCGTCAACTCTTGAACACCAAAAAATCAACATTCTTCAAGTGCTGGCTGAGATACCGACCAATATGTGTCAAAAAGTTGTCGAAAATTACCTCATAAAAACGATGCTTGCAACAGTTCGAGTGGAGGCTATTTCGTGTAGTGCTTCACACATAATGCCAACGATCAAACTTTACAATACAAGTAAAAAAAATTCCGAAGACTTCCGAAAAGCGTCTTCGGAATTACAAGCTGATTTTATTATTAGCTTTACAAAAGGTACATATTTTAATCGAAGAGTTTTCGGATTCAATATTGATCAAATAGGTTATTAAATTTGTTTCGAATTAAATTAGCAAGCTTTTGAAATATTGTTGGCAGGAGAGGACCGATGGGTCTCACCTTCGGACTTGAATTGGACATTCCATTCGCCTAATATTGGATTTGGTCCAATGAAAAATGGGGTCTAAACCAATATTTTATTAGGCACATTTTTGACGTATCAAAGTGTACATATCCTCATAAGCCAAAAGGCTGAGGGTATAAAAAATAAATTTTGGAGCTATGAAATGTACAACCCTGTACTTATGCTAGTCACTAAAATACGAAAAGCACTTTGTTCATGAATGATTGATATTTGCAAAATGTTGTCGGACATAACAGAAAATATATTTTACCCAGTAATGTGACGCATTTTCACCACTAATATATATGTATTTTGTTGCCGCAGTTTCTTTCGTTTATTTTGAAAATGGTATAAGTCCATTTACGTTATATATTTTATAATGTGTAAGGGCACAAAGCCACCTTTAAATCAAATCAAACCTTTAAGTCAATCAAACCTTTAAATATTTCAATACAAGAAACATGGTCTAAATCACTTTCCAAATAAACAACTCAAAAACACTTGTGTTCACTGTGCAAAGGCGTAAGACGGCAGCATAATCGCCTTAAGGTAAACGTATTGTCTGGTAAATACAAAACCACAAAACTCTTATTTACCAACTAATCTTATAATCATTCACTCACAGTCAAGCGAACATACTGCCACGAGTCGACGTCGATGTGTGCGAACAACAAAATTGTTAAGTTAAAAAAAAACCTCCTACAGAGGTTTTGCTATAAATATGAGACTTAAACTTTTATGAAATGTTTAATTTATTTTCAAAAATATCTGAAATATTCGAACATTCCACTGTGATACCTATATATGAAAGTTAATATCATGTGTCTTTAAAGAAAAATTTAAGAAGAAGACAAATTCGATTTTTGTATACCTTTAGCTTCAAATCCAATGAACCAATGAAATTAATTTAGATGTCCGTTTGGCTTTTGAAATGTCCGATTTGGCCAAAAAACTACGAATTTCCTAACATTTCTTCCAAACTTAATCAAGTTCGAAAATAATGCACTCTTTCTGGTCGTCTTATACGACTCATGTCTTTGGTCCAAGGAAACGCATAAAAATCAGATCAAATATAAATGTATTTCCAACTTATAGTTTTGTCCGATTTCATGCTATGAAACTCATCACGACGTGCACAGGTCACCCAAAATTTCGAAAATATTTATGAAAATGATTGTGAATCATAAGAATCATAAGCCATCCTCTTGGATTTTGGTCCTCTTCTTACTGTTTTATTTTAAAATATTTTCCCCCGATATTGTCAATATAAAAAAGAGCTTTTCATACAAGTTTGTTGGGTACATGCTGTTATTGTTTGTTGCCTTTTATCGTTAAGAGGATCATTGTCATCATCATCATCATCTGTACGGTATTTGTGTATGTTTTGTACGGTGTGTCTCCTGACGAATGGATGTATAAAATGTTTGCGAGTAGGTCGATTGGCGACTGGTCGGCTACTGCACATTATTTAGTATTTTGCTAAATTCACTATGGGTTGAATAAGTTGTATTTAACCTTGCTTTCTACCATTTATTTAACCTTGCTGAATGTAACACTACATAAACTGTTAAAATGTTAACAGAGGACGAAAAAGTGAACTCTTAATGAACTCTACTAAAACTATTGTTTCCTATTTTCTTCCGTATCATAAAGAAAAATTATTTATAGTAGTAAAAAATAGTAGATTCTTGCAGTACGAGAACCGTCCATATATATATTTGCTTGCCGTTAGAGTAAACCAATAGGGGCTAGCGGATAAGTTACACCATATGAAAGACTTATCATACATCAACTTTACTCAAAACTATGAAGAAGCAGTGAAGTACAATACAGAAGGACAAAGCTTTCATATACAGTACAGGGTTGCCCATATTCGACGTATTGAGCCCTTTTTGCTGCATTTTCCATCGTTTTTGCCAACATTTCGGCCCTAATAGCGGCTATTTCTTCACGAATGTTGTCCTTGAGCTCTTCTACGGTCCTTGGCTTGTTAACGTAAACCTTTGACTTCAAATATCCCCACAAGAAGAAGTCAGGCGGCGTAAAATCGGGCGAGCGCGGTGGCCAGTCCAAATCACCACTTTTCGACATCAAACGGCCCGGAAACAAATTCTTCAGAAAATCGATTGTTATGCGACTTGTGTGCGGTGTAGCGCCGTCTTGTTGAAACCAGAACTGCCTCATACGCTTTCGACGAATAATTGGCATCACAAAATTGGTCATCATGCCGCGATAACGCTCCTGATTGATGGTAACAGCATGACCATTTTCATTCTGGAAGAAAAACGGCCCAATGAAAACGGTCATGCGCACTAAAGCCGCACCAAACTGTGACTTTTTCGTCATGAAGAGGCACTTCTTGAATCTCCTGAGGATTTTCAGGGGCGTAAAACGGCAATTTTGCTTATATACGGTCCCATTCAATGTGAAATGGGCTTCATCGGACATGATAATTTTGTTCCAAAATTGCTCGTCATCTTCGGCCATTACGATGACTCTTTGGGCTCATTCCAATCGACGAGGCTTGTCCGCAGGCAACATTCTTTGCGTCAATTGAATTTTGTACGGCAACAAATGCAAATCAATGCGAACTGCTGAGAACGGCGTTTTTGGGATATTCTTGGGGACCTCTCAACACTGGCTCGTACGGCAGCGATATTCTCGGCCGATCGCCTTGGTCGACTTTTATATGGCCTCTTCGGATTAGAAAGAGCCTTAACAGTCGAAAATTTTTCGTATAAACGCTTAATAGTGTTCTTAGAAGTCGCACTTCTCACATTTTTTTAATGTTTTAAAAGCACGTTGAGTTTTCACAATTGATTTCTTCTGTTGAATGTAAATTTCAACTATTTCAAACCGCTCGCGTGGGATGTATTGGTTCATGGTAAAAATCTGCTTGGACTGACGCTTCAAACGCGGTATGTCATTAAGCGATGTGACATCTCAATCAAAAGTTATGGCGTTGCCAGATGGGTCCGTCGAATATGGGCAACCCTGTATGTGTTCTACGAGGAATCTATTTATATATTATGGTAAAAAAATAAATTTATAAATACATACACTCCTCGTTAAGAAATGCAACAACAGTGTCAAATAAAATTTCAAGGGTCAAATCAGTTTGAGTCTTTTAGTTTAAGAGAACCCCATATTCAAACAGTTCGGGTTATCGTATCACTTGTAAATACACTTTTTCGAGAAAAATGCGTTTAAAGTTAGAGAAGCACTCTTGCCTTCACTTTATGCTGACGCAATAAATCGGCTATATTTTCAAGAGTTGTTGGGAAGGAGAAGGACTGATTCAGAACATAGTTATCATACAATATTTTACATAAAATTTGCAATTAATTGGAAAAGAATGTTATCCAAAGCGGAGATATAGTCGAATTAGTATTGCTTTTTCATGGTTGCTTTTGAATTGGATTTGATCAGCTTGAAGATTATACTAATTTAACGCATTATTTAGTCATTCTTTAGGAAAAATTATAGTATAAATGTAGGCAAATCACTTGTATTACCCTTATTGGAAAGTTCATACAGAACATTTTTCGTACAGTACCTTTGGAGTGACATTCACAAGATGCTATCAAGCCATGCCACAAAATAATTAGGAGCAACCCGAATATTTGGAATAGCCGAGTCAAATAAGGATTTCATTTAGTATTTTATATAACAATTCGACCCTGTTATGTCCTTGAACGGCCATAAAATAAAGACCCGAAATTATAACATGGATTATACGATATCGTACATTTGGGAAAACAATATTTAATTTATTCCTGATGTATGTTCTGAAAATCGGATGAATGATAAATCAAATATGTATGTAGTAACTATAGCATATGAAATATTTTGTTTTTAATAAAAAATAACAATACAAATATGCACCTTTTTCAAATGTTATTCAAAACATTTCAAGTGCAATTCAAGAATTTCATTTGTAATTCGAAAACTCAATTTGCAATTCATAACATTTCACTTGTAATTCGAGTATGTAATTTGTAATATAGAACGTTTCATTTGTAATTTTAAACTTTTCGTATGAAATTCAAAAAATTCCATTTGAAATTTAAAAAAATTCATTTGTTATTCGGATATTTTCATTTGAATTTCGTAGAGTTTCATCTGAAATTTAAAGAAATTCATTTGAAATTCTAAGTATCCAATTTGATGTTCATAACATTTCACTTGTAATTCATAAAATTTCAGTTGTAATTCATAACAATTCATTTCAAATTCATACATATTCTTTGTGTATTACCAATAAAATTTTTCGAAATTAAAATTAAATGTTATGAAATACAAATAAAATGTTATGAATTTCAAATCAAATCTTAAGAATTTCAAATGGAATTATTTAAATTTCAAATGGAATTTTACGAATTTCGAATGCAATACTTGGAATTTCAAATGAAAGTTTATGAATTTCAAATGGAATTCTATGAATTTCGAAAGGTATTCTATGAATTACGAATGAAATTCTCGAATTGCAAATTATATGTTATGAATTGCAAATGGAATTCTCGAATTACATTTCATATGTTTTGAATAACATGTGAAAAAGGTGTAGTGGTAAATAGTGAAATAGTGATTTTATTGTGTAGAATGGTTACTTATTCAGCAATAAAATAACTTATTAAGTGTTCTTTGTATAGTAAGCGTTCTGAAACGTCAACCAACAACTAAATTGCAACTCTTATTACTGTCTTCGTCCCAGTTTTAAGTAAACTGTTAATTTTCATCGAATCTGGCAGAATATTAACGATTCTCTAGGCACAAAAAGCGGATTTTCAAGATCCTTTGTAAGGGAGATATACCAAATCTTGGTCCGATCTATTCAGTTTTTTTGTTATTTGCTTTCCAGACATAGGTATATAAAAATTGCCAATTTTCATTGAATTTGGTTGAAAATTAAATTTAAATTAAATGAGTTTTAAATTAATTGATTTAATAGGGCAAAAAGGGTAAAATTCTCAAGACCCACTATATGGGAGGTATACCAAATATTGGTCCGATCTATCCAATTTTTTGTCTGTTGCTCTTTAAGCCAATAATAAGCACTTGTACCAAATTTCCTCCACCTACGATAACTCCTTCTATTTTTGGCCGCTGTTAATATGAACTCGCGACTTTAAATAATTCCATTTGAAATTCTTTCTCTCTCTCTCTCTGAAATACATAACATTCCATTTGTTTTTATAACATTTAATTTTAAATTCAAAAAAAAGGAAATATGTATGAATTTGAAATGAATTGCATACAATATAACTAAAATTTTATGAATATATATATAAAATGTTATGAATTTCAAAATGTTCAAGTTAAATTTCAAATGGATTTATTTGAATTTCAAATGAAACGTTACGAAATTCAAATTGAAATACGAATCGGAATGATATTTTGTAAATTTCAAATGTAATTTTTTGAATTTCATACGAAAAGTTTAAAATTGCAAATGAAATGTTGTGAATTACAAAAACATACTCGAATAAAAGTGAAATGTTATGAATTGCAAATTAAGTTTTCGAATTAAAAATAAATTCCAATTGCAGTTGAAATGTTTTAATAAATTTGACATTTTCTAACTTCAAATTGAAAAACAAAACTAATTTTGAAAAGTTAAGATTTCAGATTTCAGTTTATTTAATTCTTCAGTTATTGCTGTAAATATACATTCTTTTATTTCTGTCCCATAGTGGTCAAAAAGGTCGAAGGCTGTGAAGTATGGTTTTTAAATCAATCTGTGGTTTGCATTTCACATGTCATGGCTGGATTTTTTTATTCTGTTGCAGGTGGCAGGCACAGCGATGCATATAAGAGTGGCCAGTCACATTGGTAAGTGATATTTGCACAGAAGGCTTAGTGAACATTTTGACAGTAATTATGTTCGAAATTAAAAAAATCATTTGTGCAAAATAGTTACAGTATTTTGTTGTTGTTTTCATTAAAGAGAAAATATAAAACGCTTACATTTTAAAGTAACAATTAAATAACCTTTTTGCTATCACAACTGGCCACCTTAAAATAAATAAAAAATCCATATTTTTTTTTTTATTTTGGAAATATGAGAAGTTTAGAGTGAAAACAAAAAAATTATAATTAAAACCCCAAAACATAACTCTAAACAGATTTTAAGTCTAAAATTACCTACAGACGGCGATGAACTAACCAACCAACCGATCTGTCTGTCTGGAGATCAGACGACGATCGTTACCAGTCATTCAATAAAAACAACAACAAGAACTACAATGACGATTAAGTAAACAGGACAGACATACGGACATGCAATGCCCGGCAGCTGATGCATCACAAGGAACACTTGTTGACCATTTGGTGGTATCCATTCAACTTGATGATAATAAAGCAAATGGACGATAGAAGGCAACTGGCACAGGTTAAAGGATAGATTACAGATTTCAGACAAGTGTCTGCTGTCGTCCTAACATTGCTTCAAGTTACTTGTTAAGGGACAATGACTTTTCAAAAAAAATAAATAAATATATATATATATATATAGATTTTTAAAGTAAAAACATTTTTTTTTTTTAAATGTATTATTAGTTAAAAAAATTGAAAAATGTAAAATTTTTTGTTTTTTTTTGCTATATAAACATCTTATAGTCTAAATTAAGAAAAAAGTAACTATTATCAGGAATTAATTATCCAACATATCAGCGACGTAATAAGTTTAGTTTTGCAATAGAAAATTTGTAATCCTTTAGAATTTTCCAAATTTCTACATAAACAATTTTCAGAAATCTTTGACAACGTAGAGGGTAAATAGAGCAGTATTACGCACTTAAAGGATATGGGTGTCCAAATGCATTTTTCAAAATACTATTGATTTAAAGCTAATCTTCTTGGGGTAACCCCAACTTTTCTGTATTTTGAGGTTCTATAGCGCGTTTTCAACCGAATTGGATGAAATTCGGCACATTAGGTTATTATTAGGTACCAAATGTATCCACTAAAATTATAAATATTGGTCCACTTTTTCTGGTAACCATCATATAGCTGTAGCCCCCAATTTACGGTATTCTGGGGTTCTTAAGCCCGTTTTCAACCAATTCGATGAAATTTGGCACATTGGGTTCTTATTGGGCACCAAATTTTTCCACAAAAAATTATGAATATGGGTGCACTTTTTTCCGGTAGCCCCCATTTAATTTTCCCCTAATTTTCGGTATTTTGATGATTTGTGCGTGTTTTTCAAAAGTTCGGCCCGGCAGAACTTAATGCTTTTTTCACTTGTTATACCCTTCACCACACTGTGGTACAGGGTATTATGTCTTTGTGCATATGTTTGTAACAGGCAAAACAAAACGAGATAGACACATGGTTCCTTTTGAGAATATGCATAGAATCACTTTCTGAGACGATTTATGCATGTCCGTCCGTCTGTAGATGTTAAATTGTAAACAAAATACAGGTCGCATTTATGATCCGATTTGGATGAAATTTGGCACAAGTCACTTATTTGGTCCAAGGACGAAATTGAAATTGAAAAAAATTAGGTCAGATTTAGATATAGCTCCCATATATGTTTTCGTCCTATTTAAGGTAAATGGGGCACCAATGTCGCTATATATCTTTCGATTTGCACGAAATTTGGCACAGGGTACTGAATTGAGTGTAGAATGATGTGTGTTAAGTTTCGTGAAAATCGGCTCAGATTTAGATATAGCTCTCGTATATATTTTCGTCCGATTTAAGGTAAATGGGGCACCAAAGTCCCTATATATCTTTCGATTTGGAAGAAATTTGGCGTAGGCTACTGAATTAAGTCCAGAATGATGTGTGCTAAGTTTCGTGAAAATAGGTCCAGATTTAGATATATATCTCCCGTATATAGTTTCGTCTGATTTTATGTAAATGGTGCCCGAAATCCCTATATAACTTTCGATTTGCACGAAATTTGGTATATTGTACTTAATTGAGTCTTGAATAACGTGTGTTATAGTTTCGCCCGACTTTATGTAAATGGTTGACAAATGCCCCTATATATCTTTCGATTTGCACGAAATTTTGAGTCTAGAATGACGTCTGTTATGTTTCGAGAAAATTCGTTCAGATTTAGATATAATTCAGATATCTATGTATATAAAAGAGCTTAGTGTTAAGTGAGTGAGTGACTGACAGATCATCGCCCAGACGAAACGGCTAAAGCTAGAAGCTTGAGTGTGGGTTGGTGTTGGTGTGTAGGCGTGAGATAAGGCTGGGTTTTTGGAAATTCGAACTAGAAGGGTACGAAAAGTACTAAAATGTACCAAATATGGTACCCTTTGTATTAGGCGAACGGGAAGAGCTAGAATTCTGAAATTTGGAATGTGGGTCACTGATGTAAAGTTAGGAAGATGTACAAAATCGTTTTTGGAAATTCGTACTAGAACGGTACGAAAAGTACTAAATGTTATACCATTTTTATTTGGCGAACCGGTAGAGCTAGAACTCTGAAATTTGGATTGGTGGTAGCTGAGTGTAGGATAGATGTACCAACGGGTTTTTGGAAATTCGAACTATAATTATCCGAAAAGTACTAAAATGTACTTAATTTTGTACAATTTCGTAGCATGTGAACTGATAGAGCTAAAAACTTGAAATTTGGAATGCGAATTAGGGATGAGATGTAGAGTCCATTTAAGGAGATGGTTTTGAAAGCGTGTACTCATGTGTACGAAAAGTACTATATGATACCATATTTGGTACAAATTTAATTTGGAGCTGGAATCCTGAAATTTAAAATTAACATTACCGTCGGAGTGTAGGATTGGGAATGTACGTAGTTTTGGAATTTTTTTACTCTGTTTCAGTAATTTATATTCATGGGTACTAAATGGTACTAAATTTGGTACAATTTGAATTTTATGCGAACCAATAGAGCTAGAATCATGAAATTTGGAGTCAGGATCACTGTTGGGGTGTAAGATCGAGATATGTAGGAAGTTTTAAAAATGTTTACTAATGTGTACTAAATTTGGTACAATTTGAATTGTGAGTGAACCGAAAGAGTTATAATCCTGAAACTTGGATTTAGCATCTCTGTTTGGGGTAAGTAAGAAGTTTTCGAAATTCGTACTACTGTGTACTAAATATCGTACAACTTGAACTGTAGGTGAAACGATAGAGTTGGAATCCTGCAACTTGGATTTAGGATCACTATGGGGGT
Organism: Musca vetustissima; assembly: GCF_032173495.1. Taxonomy (NCBI): domain Eukaryota; kingdom Metazoa; phylum Arthropoda; class Insecta; order Diptera; family Muscidae; genus Musca; species Musca vetustissima. Next base: position 107,269 of record NW_026880481.1, read on the forward strand.
GTAGGATTATTTAGGAAGTTTTGGAAATTGGTACTACTATGTACTAAATTTGGTACAATTTGAATTGTGGGTGAACCGATAGAGCTGGAATCCTGAAACTTTGAGTTAGGATCACTATGGTGGTGTAGGATTGGGGTCTGTAGGAAGTTTTGGAAATTCATACTACTGTGTACTAAATTTGGTACAATTTGAATTGAGGGTGAACCGATAGAGTTGTAATCTTGAAACTTGGATTTAGGGTCACTGTGGGATTGTAGGGTTAGGGTACGTTGGAGGTTTTGGAAATTCGTACTACTGTGTACTAATTTTGGTACAATTTGAATTGTTAGTGAACCGATAGAGTTGTAATCCTGAAACTTGGATTTCGGGTCACTGTGGGGTTGTAGGGTTAGGGTTGGAGGTTTTGGAAATTCGTACTACTGTGTACTAAAGTTGGTACAATTTGGATTGTGAGTGAATCGATAGCGTTGGAATCCTGAGACTTGGATTTAGGATCACTGTGGGAGTGTAGGATTGGGGTATGTAGGAAGTTTTGGAAATTGGTACTACTATGTATTAAATTTTGTACAATTTGAATTGAGGGTGAACCGATAGAGTTGGAATCCTGAAACTTGGATATAGGATCATTGTGGGGGTGTAGGATTGGGGTCTGTAGGAAGTTTTGGAAATTCGTACTACAGTGTACTAAATTTGGTACAATTTGAATTGAGGGTGAACCGATAGAGTTGTAATCCTGAATCTTGGATTTAGGGTCACTGTGGGTTTGTAGGGTTAGGGTAAGTTGGAGGTTTTGGAAATTCGTACTACTGTGTACTAAATTTGGTAAAATTTGAATTGTGAGTGAACCGATGGAGTTGTAATCCTGAAACTTGGATTTAGGGTCACTGTGGGGTTAGGGTAAGTTGGAGGTTTAGGAAATTCGTACTACTGTGTACTAAATTTGGTACAATTTGGATTGTGAGTGAACCGATAGCGTTGGAATTCTGAAACATGGAATTAGGATCACTGTGGAGTGTAGGTTTGGGTTAAGTAGGAAGTTTTGGAAATTCGTACTACAGTGTACTAAATTTGGTACAAATTGAATTGTGGATGAACCGATAGAGTTGGAATTCTGAAAATTGGATTTAGGATAACTGTGGGGGTGTTGGTTTAGTAAGAAGTATTGGAAATTCGTACTACTTTGTACTACATTTGGTACATATAAATTTGAATTTGGAATCATTATGGGGGTGTAGGATCGGGGTATGCAGGAAGTTTTGTTCGAAGTAGAAGGGTACTAAAATGTACCAAATATGGTACCCTTTTTATTAGCCAACGGGAAGAGCTAGAATTCTAAAATTTGGAATGTTGGTCACTGATGGAAAGTTAGAAAGATGTGCAAAAGGGTTTTTGGAAATTCGACCTATAAGTGTACTAAAGGTACTAAACTTTACTGAATTTAGTTCCTATTGTATATATATTGAACATATATAGCTGGAATCTTGACATTTTAAATGGAATATAGGTTGGGAAGTGGAGTTGATGTACGGAAATGGTTTAAGACATTTGTACTTATGTGTATAAAAAGTGTAAAATGGTACTAAATTCCGTACTATTTACCTTCAGTTGAGTGTGTAGAGATGGAATCTTGATAATCGGAATTAGCTTTAAAAAATTGTACTTATTTGTACGAAAAGTACTAAATGGTACTAAATTTGGTGGATGTTGGATTTAGGTGAACAGATAGAGCTGAAGTCTTCAAATTGGGAATTAAAATGACTATTGGAGTGTAGGACTGAGGTAGATTATGAAATTCGTACTTATTGGTACGAAAGGTATATATTGTACTAAATTTAGTACAATTTGGATGTTGCTTGAAAGGATAGAACTGAAAACTGAAATTTAAAATTAAGATTTCTGTTGAAGATTGAGCTATAGATACATCTTTGGAAACTCGTATTTATGTGTACGAAAAGTACTAAACGGCACTAGATGGATTTGGGTGAACGGAGAGAGCTGGAAACCCATAATTTGGACTAATGGTTGATGTTTGAATATAGAATTGAGATATGGAAACATATTACCTATGTGTACTAAATAGTACTATATTTGGTACAACTTGATTACGTGTGAACGGTTAGAGCTGGACTCTCGAATTTTTTAATTAAAATTACAGTTGGAGTGTAGGATTGACATAGTTTAGGAAATTTTTAATTATAGAAACAAAAAGTACTAAATGGTACCGAAAAACTTACAAATGTGTGAACGGATAGGGCTGTATTCTGAAATTTTGAATTAATATTACAGTTTGAGTGCAGAATTGAGATATCTCGGTAATTTTTTAAAATTCGACATTATGTGTACTAAATGGTAAAAAAAAAATTGGTACAATTTTGATTCGAGTTAACGGATAGAGATAGTAAACGTAAATTTGGAATTAAAATTACAAGATTAAGGAAGTATTGGAATTTCGTACTTATGGATACGAGAAGACCTAATTGGTACTAAATATGGTACAATTCGTTTTGTGTGGGCGGGAATCCTAATATTTGGACATAAAAATAAGGTTGGAGTGTAGGAAGATGTAGTTTTAAAAATACGTAATTATCTGTACTAAATGGTGCTAAGTTTAGTACAATTTAGATTTGAGGAAAGGATAGAGATGGATGGATTTGAAAATAAAATTACTCTTATAGCAAAGGATTGAGACAGTGTTGGAAATTCGAACTCATGAGTACGAAAAGTACTAAATACGTTACAATTTGGATCTATTTGCTGTTATTCTGAAATTAATGAATAAAATTACTGTTTCAGTGAGAAATTGAGGCAGTTTTAGAAACTCATACTTACGTCTACGAAAAGTAATAAATGGTACAATTTGGATGTTGGTGAACGAATAGAGCTGGAATCTTTAAATGTGGACCTAAGGTTTTTATTGGAGTGCATGACTGAGGTATTTTTGGAAATTTGTACTTTGGGTACGACAACCGAAACATTTGGTACAATTTGGACTTTGGTGAACGGGTAGAACTCGAATCCTGAAAGTTGCAACTTAGGTTACTCTGGGAGTGTAGGAAAAGTACAGAATGGTACCAAATATGGTACAGTTTAGTGAACAGATAGAGCTGAAATTCTTGAATTTGGACTTACGATTGAAAGCAGGTTTGGAATATTGAGATTGGTTTGGTATATGGGTACGAAAAGTGCGGAATGGTTTCACACAGAGCTGAAATTCTTAAATTTGGACTATTTGAAAGAAGGATAGAGGTACATTTGGAAATTTGTACTTATGAGTACGAAAATCACTAAATTTGGAACAATTTGGACTTTGGTGGAAGTAAGATTACTTTTAGAGTGTAGGATTGATGTAGTTTTAGAAATTCTTACCTATGAGTATGAGAATTACTAAATGGTACTAAATTTGAAACAATTTGGATTTGGTTGAATCTTGGGATTTGGAACTTAGATTACTGTTGAAGTGTAGTATTGAGCTATGGAGACAACTTTGGAAACTCGAATTTATGTGTACCAATAGTAAATAGAATAGAAAATTCACTAAATTTGGAATAATTTGAATTTGGGTAACGGAGAGAGCTGGAAACCTAAAATTTAGAATGTTGGTCATTGACAGAGAGTTAGAAAGAAGGACCAAAGGGTTTTTGGTACTAAATTTAGTGGAGGTGACGGTATAGAGGTAGTCTTGAAAATGTATAATGAAAAGTTCTAAATGTAATTACATGTGGAACCTGTACTTTTTTGCTAAAGTGTGGATTTCGGAAAATAGTGCTTATGTGTATGAAGAGTACTTAATGGTAATAAACTTGATATTAAATGTAGGAATAGAGATGGAATTCAGAACTATAGTACAACTAATTATACGGTATTCACGATTTCCATATGAAATATTTTTTTATTCCCTTTCCGCATACGAAGTAGCGGGTACTTTGCTAGTATATCTATATATCTTTCGATTTGCACGAAATTAGGCATAGGGTACGGAATTAGGTCTAGAATTATGTGTTCTAAGTTTCGTGAAAACCGGTTCATATTTATTTATAGCTCCCATATAAATTGTGCACTATAGACCCATAGCTAGGCCGATTGACACAACGTCCTGAAATTAATAATCGTTCGAAAAGGCGACGTCTGTTAGGATACATATGTAGAATATACCCAAAGTGGTGAAGGGTATCATATAGTCGGCCCAGTCCGAATTTACTACTTTCCTTACTGGTTTTTAATTGATTTAAATTTGTAGTATTTACTATTAAATATGTGATCCGTTTTTTACTGAATATTGATGGTTAAATCCCAATGGGATTTTCTGATTGTGATCATCAATGTTCAATTAATTCTCGGAGTGAAATCCATATTTTTGACACTAGCCAATACCTTGAAACCATCATTGCGGACGATTTAAGAAAACATTGGACTCCCAATCTGCCAATGAATTTGAGCCACAAGTACAAAATGGAAAAAGAGAACATTTAAAATAAAATAGTTCGATCGGGTTTCTTGGATCACATATTCAGATTAAGCAAAAGTCACTGTTTGTAACGAAAGGGCAACAACCAAGTCCCAAAATTGCTTCTGTCGCACGCTTTTTAAAAATTGGAAAACGCTATTTAATGCTTTACCGCCCACGAGGAAACGGGATACTACAACGACGCGATGATGAGGGGTCAGGGCATTATATAGAGAAGGAAAGAAGTTCGAAAACCTTGTAAAATTAGTAGATTCTTGTAGGCTCTGGAACGGAACTATTATGGACAAACAAACTTCCAATATATTAAAAGAACAAAAGTATAAAGTTATAGTGGACATTGAGAGAGGAATACTGTCGAGGATGATATGATGGCGTGAATGAAGGAATGATAGCGCTGTTCTGTTATAGAGGGGATGGGGGCGAAAAAAAACTTAGAAAAAAGTTTGAGAGTACACCAAAAATTCAACAAACCTGAGCCGAAGAAAACAGCACGAGCTAATAGTAATAATTGTAGAATACATCCAACAGTCTATTGCTAAAGAAGTGAAAAGTGCTGTACTCGTTTCGGTATTAGCGAATGAAACTACGGATATTTCCGGAAAGGAGCAGCTATTGATATGTATTATATTTTTCGACAAAGTAGCTACGTGGAAGTAGAACGATTAACAGGAAAAGAATTGTCGGCTGTCATAAGAAACCCAATAATCAGGTTGGGTTTGGATTCAACATTTTTTACAAGTCAAGGATATGACGGCGCATCTAACTTATCAGTTAATTATAATGGATTGCTGGCCATTATTAAATCAAAATTCCCTTCCGAAGTAACATTCATTGTTTGGCTTTTTTCTAATAAATAAGTAATGGATGTTAGATCAAACACTTCTTATTACAAACTATCTTAAACGAATATGGTTCAAGAAAAAAGTTTGGTTCTAAAATCAATATTTCGAAGAGGCATTTTTTTGACGTATGTTATGTTTATCCCTAACGCTGAGGGTGAACGAAACAAAACTTTACACGAAACAAAGTCTATGCAGTAATGTTGTATTTGTTGCTATTGCATGACAGTCTGAAATTGATGATGACACTTGCCATAAAATTCACGATCATTGTCTTCATGTTAATGATGTTAGCACAGTCGCAAAGCACGTGACAACTCCACCTACGTAAGTTAAATTCTGAAAACAAACTGGAAACCAGTATAGAAAAAAATTACAGCAGATTTACTAACCAACAACAAAATTGTTCGATTGTCTACCAGAAGACACAATAGGGATATCAGGGATGAACAACAAAAAGTGATTTTAATTCATTTCATCAGCATAATGACGGCTATTTAGGAATTAATTTCAAGTCAAAAGGTTGTCTATGTTGGTATTCGATTTGTGACTACTCACAACTCACTTTGGGAAAAAGTATTTTCCAATTTAATACCCCCATTTTAAAATTGCATAAAAATACTAGAAAAAATCATATTCCTCGTTTTTCCAATTGAGAATTTCGTAGAAGTGTTTGAGAGTGCGCGTGTGTGTGTGGGTATGTAATATCGTAAAACAACATCACAGACAGGTAGTACTGATATATTGTTACTGTTCAAATGAGCGTATAACTGTTTCAATTGTCAAAATGCACTAGGTAATTCTATAGGCGGGCGATGAGACGTACATACATTGCGTATTATGTATTCTGCTGTCCAGTAATAATGCAACGACAATTGTGTATGTCGGTTTGTTGTTGTTTCTTCGTACGTTTGATAATTCATGCGTATATGGTAAGTGTAAATAAAAAGTTTATTAAAATGCGGTTTCATTTAGTTAATTATGCTATGAGCTTTCATGTTTGTCTGGACAAGGTGCCAACCCAAGTGTTACGTATTTTATTTTTGCATTGGAGCTCGATCACTGTCGTTGGAAGCAAGCCACCACACGCCTTAATGTTAGATAACCGAAAAGTAGACAATATTTGTGAAAATGGACAAAGTTAGGCAACTTATGATCTTCATAACTTAGTCCTTTGACTAATGAGGTAGACTGTAAAAGTATACCTTGTGCGGTGAAAATTCTTTGTGAATTGAAAATTCCTAGGTTGTTTGCTAGTAGATTGTTTATGCACTGAAATAACTAAATATTAAATTTTAGACACAGAGGTTATGTTGGAAAACTTTAAAAACATGGACCTATAAAGAACATTCTGCGGTGAGATTTCTGTAATGAACTCTTACCGAAAATGTGTGATCATTGCCGCAGAATCTGGAATGTCAAATTATAGTCCCCTGGGTTATAAAATATAAAACCTTGAAAATACCGGCTATTTCAAAACAATGACCTGCATCGAAAATGTTCCGCAAATATGTTCATAACCCTCTAAGAACATCAAATGTCTAAATACAGTCCCTAAATCTCGAAAATGGACGGTACCGTTGTGTGGGGGCTTACGTTAAAACATGGACTTATATTGCTAATCTTGTGCATAAATAACATTTTATGAACCCGAGATGCTTCGATTGGAAAATCCATCTAAAATCTTCAAAGTCTAAAAAATTAGTATATACGGAGGCTATACTAAAACGTATATCAATACAGACATTTAATTTTAACTGGTCAAGAGCCAGTGTTGCCAAAATATTGTTGGTAAAAAATTTTACAAAGTGCCAAATAAAAGTGCTAAAAATTTTATAAGAGAAATTAGTAGAATTGTCTGCAATTAGACAAAAATGTCCCTATCAAAAATGATCAATGTGGTTCTATAGAGAATGTGGGCCATTGAGAACGGAATTTTGGTGACGGGCAAGCTTTCCATCAACTTTACTATAATTTGAAACAGTTTTGCCTAATTGTAGACAATTCTACAAATTTCTCTTATACAAATTTTAGCATTACAGTAAATTGTAAAACTGAACATTTGCACATAGTCCTCATATTAAAGTATTATTCTATTTTGTTTATTTGGAAGATTTAAGCTCATTTTCTGGGTTCTTAGTTCCTAGGATATATTTATGCGGAAAAATTTCCACATGGGTCCAAGTTTGGACATATCCCCCATATAAAGGTTCGATCCTATTTTAACTGGTTTACAGATGTACTGACACTTTTTAACATTGGAATAATACAAAATTTTAAGTGATTCAAAAAACAAAAATAAAATAAAAATGCTAAAAAATGCGCTAGGTGCTAGATCACATTTTTTGGTGCTAAATGAGTTTAAAAAGTGCTAAATCTAGCACTAAAAGTGCTAATATGGCAACACTGTTCTTGACAGATAGTTTCATTAGGGTTCCTTTCACCACCACTACCTTCCACCACAAGGTAGAGAGTATAATAAATTTGCCATTGCGTTTGTGACACATATAAATATTTACCGGAGACCCCACAAAGTTTATATATTATTGATCAGAATTCTAAGTCGATTTATGCCTGCCCGTCTGTCTGTCTTTGGAAATCACGATCCAAGTCGCAATATTTGAGATAGAGTTATGTAATTTTGCTCTGACATTGTTATTTTCCCAGGATGGTTGGTTGGTATTGCAAATGGGGTATATCGGTCCACGTTGCCCACAAAATATTATCAATATCGGCTTATGTGGGGTAGCCCCCATATAACGGTATCCTCTTAACACACGTTTACACCTAATTGGTTGTAATTTGTTATTTTGGGTTCTGGTATCTTAGTAAATCTTCCTTCTAAAAATGATCAATAATGCACCATTTTTTGAGGGAAGCCTCCATATAACCTACATCCCAAAGATCGATATTTTGGATTCTCGTTGATTAGAAAATGCCCGTACCAAATCTGATCAATATTGGTGCAAGTTCGGCATTTTTTGGGGTTTTGGGTACGTTTTTCACCGAGTTTGATTTCCAAGGGTTCTCATGATTTGTCAAATCATTCTACTTTCCATATTTTGGGGAGCTTGGACACGTGCTTCAACTAAATTTGCTGTAATCTTATATTTTTAATTTTCATTGAGTAAACAATATTCCTACCATTTTTCAACAGAATTCGGTCTAATTTGTTTTATCAAATTTTTATGGGATATAAAATTTTCCTACCAAAAATTTTCAATGCCAGTTCACGTTTTGGTAGAACAGTGCCATTCATTTTCGACATTTTGAAGACTTTAGCCGCACTCTCCAACCGTAATGTAATTTGATAAAAAAAAGTTCTGAAAGGAAGACTTATATAAAAATAAAAAAATTCCGCTTCTTTTTTGATATTAATAAATTTTTAGCCGAATATTCTCTTATGTGAATGGTGCACCAAACTCCCAACATTTGTCCGAATGAGACAAAATTTTGCACAGCGCACTGAATTAGGTCCAGATTGATGTATGCGGAGTTTTGTTGAATTCGATGCTTAATCTCATATATATTTTCCCATACATATTTTCGTCCGATTTTATGTAAATGGTTCACCAAAATTCCAAAATTTGTCCGATTGAGACACAATTTTGAACGGTGTACTGAATTAGGTCCAGATTGATGTAAGCGAAGTTTTGTTAAAATCGATTCAGAATTAGATATAGCTCCCACATATTGATGAAGGGTCTCATATAGTAGGCCCCGTCCGAAATTTGAACTTTGCTTAGTTGTTTTTTACTAAGGATTACATTACAAAAACTTAGATTTCACTCCGTCAACAGATTGTTTTTATAACGTAAAAAATCTATTTGATTTAAGGCACCTGCAATCTGTATTTCAATATACAACATAGTTACGGCAAATTAAAACTACAGGTTGTTAATACTCAATATGACAAAATAGTATTGGGTATAAATAAGAAAAAAAAACGCAATATGACTAAATAGTCTTGGGTATGAATTAAATCAGAAACAAAAAACTGTCAACATCAAACCGGACGAATGTTTATGCAAGGTTTCCGTCATTCAGATCCATTACGAATGCATCTATCCCCTTTTTTTAAAAACATTTTGTTTTTGTTCAGTTTTCCTATTGTGTGTGTGTTTTTTTTTCAATTACAAAAATTCATTAGCAGTCACAAACTGGACCAGAAGGAAAAACCTAAAGAAACATTTTTTTAGATTACAAAGAAAGGCTACGAATGCTCTGGTGAATACAAGAGGAAATACACACACACTAACGCAACAATAATGGCCGGAAGTTTTCTCATTAACAGCAATCGGGGAATGGGACAAGTTAACAAATAAACAGCAACAACAACAACGAAGACGACCATATAAAATAAAAGCGAACAACAACAAAGTGTATAATTGAACTGATAACATAGAAACAAATTACAAACATATATACGATACATACATATGTACAAAAAAAAACAAAAAAAAAAAAACAATAATAAAGTCGTAAAACAACAAATATGGTAACATAGAATAATGAAAAAAATGAAACAATAAATTTGATTGATTGTTGCCAATAGAATATACAAAAAAAAAAACAAATGAACATTAAGAAAACAACAACATCGTTTAGAAAGTCAGCAACAACAACATCATCTATTATAAGGAAAACAAGAACATTATCCAGCCAACCAGTCAAACGCTATGCCATAGTAGGGGGGAACGAATAACATGATTGTTTGTGCGTTTTGGGAATACTACAACAGGAAATCAAAGCAACAAAACCAACAACAACATCCAACACAAGGTCATTCTTAGTCAGTATTGTTGCGATTGTTGTTGCACCACCAACTAAGTAAGAATTCAGTCGCCAAGTATGGCTATCACAACAGCGCCAACCAAACATTAACACCGAACTTTCGAACCAAAACAATCAGCCCAAAAGGAATAAGCCAACCAGACAAGCCCAGCCATAAACTTGGCCAACTTTGACCAAGTTTTTGTGGTTCTTTTATTTTAGGTCTTCGGTATTGAAACATTTTTGGGGCAAATACATTGACTTTGGTTGTTGTTTAGTGAATTAAATGTATCTGCCTGTGTTTGTGTGTGTGGATTGGCCTCATATGACTCGTTTAATTTTCGGCCACAAAAGTCTCTGCAACAGCTGGAACAATGTCCCCAAACGTCTGCAAATATTTAGTTTGTTGTTGTCATTATTTACGTTTATAAGACTTCCCTTGTTTGAGGTTTATTTTGGCTGTGTGCGTGTGTTGTATGTGTGTATTTCTTTTTGTCCTACAGATCAGCTTATAAGCTTTGTAATTTTTGTTTTCTTGAAGTCGAACCATGCCAACTAAAGAGAATAAGAATTTTGGGGGAAGTTTTTATAAGTATAAATAATATTTAAGAATATAACAGGTAGAAAATTAAAGTGTTTATTTAGTGATATGTCCTTAGGGACGTTGTTAGTTAGTTTCTATGCTATATATAGGTATAGGTGATAATATAGAACATATAAACAGAAGTATTTATCTTGTGTGAAATTCAGTGTTTGAAATACATCAAAACTAATAAAATAGTAAAAGTCTGAAGCTAGAATCGTGAAATTTAGGTGGAGGTCAATCTTGATCCAAAGGTGTCAGATAAGGCTGGGAAAATTACTAAATACGGTACCATTTGTAATGGGCGAACCGGTGGAGCTAGAACCCGGGGGTCCCCTTAATTTTTTAAATAAATTCTAATTTACACCTATTTAAGAATGTCCCTAGAAAATTTCAAGTGAAAATCTTAAGAACTCTTGAAGATATAGCCGATTTACTGTGTCAGCATCAAGTGGCGACTGAAGGGCTTCTCAAACTTTAAACGCGTTTTTCTACGAACATTGGTTTTGCGAATGCCGGACACGATAACTCAAAAACTAATAATCCAATCAGTTCTAAATTATGACACGTTTCTCTGGGAGTGTATAGCTCTCGTATGAACTAGGATAAAGCCAATCGGTGAAGATCTTCCTTATTATACCCTAAACAAATATGTTGTCAGGGTATTATAGCTTTGCGCAGCCCCAAAAGTTTGTAACACCGCGAAATATTGGTCCTAGACCCACCTTTAAGTATACCGATCGTCATATCTCGACTAGCTGAGTCGATCTAGACATGTGTGTCCGTCCGTCCGTCCGCCCGTCTGTCCATTATAATTTGTAAACACGATACAGGCCACAGTTATGGACCAATCTTCACGAAATTTTGCATGTAGGATGGGTTCTGGCCAATGAAGACCCCTATTGTTTTTGGGAAATATCGGTTAATATTTAGGGGATGAAATGGACCAAAAACTTTATTTTTGTCGGTTTTTCTGGTCGCTGCAGAGGCCGCAATTATGGCCCAAACATCGCGAATTTTTGCACGGAGAAGGGGATCGGGCCAGAGAAGCTATTGATCTCTAATCGGTTAAGAGGGTGCAAATAGATATAGATCTGCAGATAGTTAGACTTCCGTGGTAGTTGTGTAGGGTATCATATGGTCGGCCCCGTCCGACTATACTGCTCCGCTCACTGGTTTTCTAATTTAGTTTGTGGTCAAAAATATACGATTTTTTCGGTATTCGAAAAATACTAAAATGTACTAAATTGGTTACCACATCTTGGATATAGTTAAAAACATGAAATGTGGTATGCGAATTAAGGGTGAGAAGTAGGGTCGATATAAGGAGATGGTTTTGAAAGCATACGAAACGATTGAGCTGGAATCCTGAAATTTAAAATTACCATTACAGTCGGAGTGTAGGATTGGGATATGTTCGTGATTTTGGACGTAATTGTGTGTACGAAAAGTACTAAATCCTACTAAAATTGGTACATTTTCGATTTGGGTGATACAGCTAGGATCCTGACATTTTTTAGGATCATTTTTGGGGTGCAAGATTGGGCTATGTAGTAAGATTTCGCAGAAGGGGAAGACCACGAATAAGATGGAAAGTGCAAGTGCAAGACAACATTACCGAATATGGTCTTTCAAATTGGAAAAATTGCGCAAAAGACCGACGCGCCTGGAAATCTTTTTTTATGGAACGAAAGTTCTGTCAAAAGCCAGCTATGTAGGTAAGGTCAGAATTTGTGTATAGAGTTAAGATATGGGGGTACTTTTGGAAATACGTACTATACTAAAATTTTAATTAGGGTCGGTATTGGATTTTAAATAATTCCCATACCCTCTACCGTATGGTCAATTATATATATTAAATTTCTCATTTCGTTTGCAAAAACTAGAAATGTTCCTCGGAGATCCAGTAAGTATATATATGAGGTCTGATAAAGGGAACTGTTATTTTAACCGTTTTGTGAATTATATATGTCCAATTTCCCCATTTTATGCACTTCATCTTAATATAAAGGTTATACTCATTTTTTCATACCGTTTGCAACTCATTGAAATTATCATTTTCGACTGTATAAGGTTGATCAGGCTAAAATCCTAATGTGATCTACAGTTTGCCCGTAAGATGTAATTACGCTATCTTCCGAAAATGGCCTATATCGGTATAGGTTTCGGTGTAGTCTCCGGTATATGCAGGATGTTATGCACAATTTTCATTGTTTTAAGGAGTATGGAAAAAAATTCATCTGAATTGGCTGTATTTCCATAATTTAAATTCTAGTTACGCAAAATTATAAATACCAGCCGATTTTTAGGATTTTGAAATTTGGACAGGTTTTGTAACAGAATTTACTGTTATTTTAGGTTTTTTATTCTCATTGGATACCGAATTTCTTTACCAAAAATTATAAATATTGATCAAGGTCTCGGAGTAGCCTTCATTTAAGGGAACCACCTCCCCCCCAATTACGATTTGAAATTTCGATGAGTGTTAAAATCTTGCAACTGTCCATACATGTATTTGAAAACTTTAGGAAGAAAATAAATTGGCAAAATGTTGTTGTTGTTTGTATTTAAAGAAAATGCATTCTTTTCGATGGCGGGCATGATTGCCAATCAATGGAACGTCCCAAACTCAAAATTCCAACGCAATTAGAGAGATTACATCTCTGGATCTGGTATAACTATATTGGTCTAGAAAAATGTGTTAAAGTTTTAAACCATTGGGATTAATAGTTTTTGAGTTATCGTGACCTCCAATCCAATGGTGCTGTAACAATAAATCGGCTATGTCTTCAAGAGTTTTTGAGATTTTGACTTGGAATTTTAAAGATAAATTTTTGAATTAGATATAATTAAATATAAACCCAAAATTCAATTTCCCGACCAACATAGTTTGACAGATGTGTGTTTACATCGGAAGTTTAGCCCACACTTCAAAAATCATTCGGTATAGAAGATGTTTTCGTCTATTTAAATTTAGAATAAAAACAACGTCACAGGATAATAGGCACCAGTTCACGCATCGTTTTCGTCCATGTGATACGCTACACAACTACCACGAAAATCCAACTTTCTGCGGTTCTATATTCTGAGACTGTGCAATATTTCGCGATATTTGTAACCTCTTGACTTTTGTAGGCCAACAACTAAACTTTCTAACCCTGGCATATTTTCCAAATCTTGTTTCCCGAGGTGAATATTTACGGCACAAAATAAAAATTTGGTCACTTTAGGTTTTGGTTGATTTGTCCCTCGTAATCAGAGATGGTCCGTCAGAAACAGTGACGTAAATGACATACATTTTCGACGTATATTACATACGTCGGAAACCCACCCAAAACCATTAGGTTTTTGACAAAATGCCTATTTCCATTAATGAATTTGGAAATTACGTATGTTTACTGAAATCCATATAAAATTTCAAAAAATTTTTCTCCAAAAAGTTTAGAATTTGGTATTAGTTCCAGTAAGGACCAAACAGATATATGTAAAAATAACATGTATTTTTGAAAATGACGCTGTATGGTAATAATATTCGAATAAATGACTTTTTCTACATTTATTACATTTTATACAGGTATATGACGTTTTCGACGTTTACACCTTTTTGACAGTCGAAAACATAAAAATTCGTCATACGGACCATCCCTGCTCGTAATATTGACCTATCACCATCTAAACAGCCGTTCTAAGTATTTGGTCAAATCCCCTTCACCGCGTAAAGTATGTAATGTTCTGCATATAATATTGGCCTTTTCAAAAACAATATGAAGACCTCTTTCGCAATCGTGAAGATTGGCCCATAATTTTGGTCTTTATCATATTTACAAATCAAAATGGGCAGACGAACGCACGGATACACATGTCAAGATGGGGTCAGCTAGTTGAGATATGACGATAAGTCCATCTTTAAGTAGGTGGGCCTAGAGCCCATGCTTCGAGACATTACAAATTCTTGGGGATGTACAAAGCTTTAAGTATTTTGATAGTCCTACCCTAATTTCCTTATCGTAGTGGCTTTAATGCGGATTTCCGGGTTTAAGGTAAGACATTCCTGTTTTTTTGGGTAACAAAGTTATTTGCACAACATTTTCAATATAGGTCCATGTTTAGACATAGCCCGTTTCATTTAATGTATTTTAATTCGTACCGAAGTATAAAAAATTACTTTGAAAAAATATTCGATTCTTCAGAGCTATGCGATTCTCGGGAGCTGGATAAATTGTCCCAAATACCATTGGCATGTATATTTCAATGGTCAAGTCTTAAAGTGTAACCAACAACTTTTTCAACAATTTTCATTACCAATACAACATAATTTTTGGTTTACAACTAATTCCAATAAATTTTGTATTATATATGTGATTATATTATTTATGTATTGTTTTGAAACTATGTTTCACTTTAATATTAATTATTTATCCTGCTGTGAGAATATGTTCAGAACATTTAATTACAGTTTTACTTACCTCCCAGTGGCTAAACATCAATTGGGGACACGCCAATCCGGACGTTTGTTTACGTATCTCTTGGGCAAAGTTGAACGACTCAATAACGGGTAGTATGGCCATAACGGAAAAGTTACCAGAACCTTGAGTAAGGTCACCAGACAAAATTTTGCCATGACGTCGTCCAATAACAGCATACATTTTACCTAAAACATAAATGTTGGAAATTACATATAAATATATATTGTATTTAGTTACTTATGAATAATTCATATAATTTCGGATAACGAAGTTTGAAAAGAATATAAGGAGAGGAAAACTCATTACAATTGGTGTTTCTAGAGCCACCGTCATGCCGAAATCTAGAATTATTTGTATACTACTACTCCTTAATAAAATAAAAATCCTTATGGAATCATTACATTGGAACCATGTGGCATATATTAAAATTTGTGACCAATGGAAAGCCAATTGCAGGCAAAGAGATCTAAAAAAGTAATTTCAAATTGCATACACTTCCGTTGGAACATTATATCCGGGCTTTTGAAATACCTTTAAGGATTGACCAACATTTTCATCCTAACCACTTCTTTTGAGATTGAGCGGCTATATGGTTACATGTGTTTAAAATGTTTAGCTAGGAAGCGTTATACCAAGCAAGGAACCGGTAACATCGGTAACTGCGCCTGGAATGCAAAAAAGTTTTTACAATACCAAATTACAGGAAGTAGCTCCCACCTATTTCAATGCTCTATCTCCATCTAATATTTCGAGGTGCTACACGCCGAATGACAAATTTAACATACATGTTAATTTGGAGGATATAAACATATTAAACATATTATTATTATAATAAACATATTATTATGATTAATTCAGTTCCATTCGTTAATCCACATTTTTTATTAAATTGTACTCAAAAATAAAAAATCCGTTAAGAGTTCAAATTTATGGTGATGGTAGACTACGTCTTGGCTTATTATCAGCACAGGAACAACACAACAGCTCACTGCTGCGGCGCTTGTGTTGCTTGCGCTCGATAATCGATAATCGATAATTAGGTAAAGAGGAAACACGACACACAAGTGACCAGTCAAGACATCAGCAACATATGTGAAGATAAACCTACAGACAGACATAGCGACAGACTCTGAGGCAGGTAAATTCAACATTGGACCGACAAACCGGGGATATATCACAACATTGGCCAACGGAACAGACAGCTAGCTAGCCACAGCACAGATTTTGTGCAGAAGAATCACGCAAAAGCCGTAAAAAACAAACAACCAAGAAAAAGGAACACCTGAAGTTACCAAACAACTGACCCATACCACAGCAATGTGAATAGAACAATTTTATACTGAAACAAGAGAGCAATGAGAGAGAAATTCTGCAGAAGATTAAGTTGTATTTGTGAGTATGAATAGAACATTTCCAAAGATGCTGTAAATGTCAGATACTTCATTCATTAGAACGCGTTCATTCATTGAGAAGAACCCATTAGTTGGAGATGTGCACATACACACATATCTAAAATTGTTCTTCGTTAAGAGCTTTTCGAGAAAATGATAAGTAGTGTTGCCACATATTCTTGTTTGCTTGTTGTTTTGCTTTTTGGTGACTTTTGAATTTTAGTATAAAAATAATTGCAAGTAGTTTTAACATCGGTTACACCATAAAGTTGAGGGTATATTAAATTCGTCATTCCATTTTTTGCTATATATTTCTCGAATTATTCATCAGAGAGCCCATAAGCAAAATACAAATATTCTGAATCAGAATGAAATTCTATGTCGATTTAGCCATATGCATCTGTCATTCTATTGAAGTCGCGATATTATATATAAAGCTTTGGAATTTTGGATTGTAATCGACGTTTTGGTATAAGCCCTGTATGACGATACTTCCAATATTCGTTATTTTGGGGACTTGAGAACGTTTTCCAATCGAATTTGCTGTATATTTTGGATTCTCATTAGATATCAAATCTTCTTTACAAATCTTTTCATTAGGTATCAAATCTTCGTATCAAAACGATCAAAATAGACTAAAGTTTTGATGTATGTCGCAAATAACGGTAACACATCTTCGGTATTTTAGGGAGATGTGTAACTAACGTCACTTCTTTTTATTTTTAATAAGATGCGTTATTTTATGATTTTTTTTTCAATAAATAATTGGATGTTGATGAATAAAATAAAAATGCTAAAAAAGGCGCTTGAATCGACCGTGGCCTGTTGATGTCGTCCTTATGTTTCACGTCGCCTCAAGAGAATTCTTTAGTTTGGATTTTGGTGATCTCGTTGCTTCCACTGATCGCCTTCCTTTATTTCAATATTTTTCATTCGTCCTCGTCCGTTATAACAGATGTCAATGCTCGTAAATTTATTATTGTCTAATTAACCCTACGGCCAATAACCAAAATAGTATACGTAGATCAATAACCGTGGTACATTTGTACCCATCCAAAGATAGCTCTGTAACTCATAAAAAAATGGACTATCGTGAGGTTTTTTGTTTTAAATTAGTCCATGCGGATCTGGTCTAGATGTAGGAACTCAAAATTATATATACGGACAATAATCATTGTTTTTGTCCCTGTATACCAAGGGAAAACCAGGGTAGTTTCTGATTTCCACGAGTCGCCCTGATGACCCTATGTTCTCTAGGGCCACAAAAATTTGCGGAGGGGTTGAGGAACACCTAAATAATATCACAATAAAAAAATTACTAAAAAAGCTTAACCCATTCGAAAGCTATAACGAATTTACTTTGATTGTTTTAGATAGATTATCATTTAAGCATGGATTTAAATATATATTATTTTAATGTACATATAATTTTGAGTTCCTACATCTAGATAAGATCCGTATAGACTAATTTAAAACAAATAACCTCACAAAAAACCAACCTGAATAATGAACAAATTTTGCAAGGAAGTTTGTTACTCGTTCACAACCCCATATTACAGGCAAGTCAGCTATTAAAAAGACTTAAATCGGCTGGTATGAAACCTTACGCATAAAAAGACAGTTCATAATAAAAATCCTTTAAGCAGTGAACATGTCAACCAGTTTCAATTTCTATCGTCTTTTCATAAAATGTTCATAAAATTCGTGACCTACAAATTCGATATAAAATATGAATTATTGAAATTCCTAAAACTGAAAAATTTTTCGCTTATGAGAAGTTCGGATAACTGAAATTATTTTCAATTAACCGAACTCCGCTTAAGTGAAAACATCGGATAACTGAAACAAACATTCAGATTTTTTCCGTTTCAGTAAAGCGGAGTCGACTGTATTATATTGCTTCTGAATGGTCTACTAAATAAAATTTAATTAAAATGAATTTTTTTATTATTATTATTATTATTTTTGTTTTTTTTTTTGAATTTATTTACTTTTATTTATTTTTAATAGTAAAGTCGGACTGTGCCGACTATATGATACCCTTCATTACTTTGGGTATATTCTACATAGGTATCCTAACAAACGTCTCCTTTTTGAAGGAACAATGCCATGTATTTGCATTATATTGCATCTGGATGGTCTACTAAATAAAATTTAATTAAAATTTTTTTTTCGGAATTTATTTTTTAATCCATCAACGAAACACAGAATTATGTGAGCGAAAAAAACAAAAAGAACGATAAAATAGGGAGATTCAAAGGACCTATCTAGGAGTCGGAACTATATCAAGCAAAGGAACTACATTAAGGAATTAGTTCTTTTTTAAAAGGAACTAGAAAGATCGATACGCTCCGTGAACTATATTGCCTAACTCTACCTAGCAGTCAATATGATTTTTTTCCTCAACGCAATCAATAAGGGCGCTATCTTATTGATGATGGTTTATTAACGTGTTTGAAATGCTCCATTGTAAGGAACGACGAGGTATATATAATCGTAGTTTTTTTTTTAAAAATATTTTGTCCCAAATGCTCGAATTTATATATAGATTTGTGTATTGTATTCCTCGTTGAAATAATGGTTTTAAACTCCATGTTTGCTGAATAAAAGCAATTTCAGACAATTTGGAGTCCATATAGAAATTTAGACGATAGTAACCGATCAAATCGGCAAGCATATCACAGACTAATATTTCTTCCAAACTTAAATAAAGTTCAGAGTATCAAAATTTTGAACATTTATAACCCCAACAAGAAAAATATTATCGAACAAGAAAAATTTTACCAAACCAAATTAAAATCCTATTTTTCTCAAATTGTTTAATTTTTTTCATCCATCACATAGCTATGTGGGCGAAAAAAAAAAACAAAAAGATATAGAAATCGGAACTATATTAAGGAAACAAAATATTAAAAAGAAAGAAAAAGATCGATCGACTTTGCAATCCTAATATTATGGTATGGTATTGCTCGACACGACAGTGGTACCGTAGTGTTTGTAAATACCTTGTTAACCTCGAAGTGAGACACCAGCGAAAATCTCATGTAGTTTATGTCGTTGGTCAGCTAAGTACGTTGGTCAGCTAAGTACTAAGTAAGTAGGTATGAAAGGTTTTTTGTATAGAAGCAATAGCTTCTGGGGAGAATATCCCAACAAAAAACTAAAGGAACTGATGAGGATCAGTGGCGTGATCCGAAACTATAGTCTTTTCTGCCTTACCCCTCGGCAAACAATGCCATACATTCCCCACTAATAAATAGTTGTTTTTTTTATAAAAACAACAAACTAGGATTCAGCATGACTATTTTGCAAAAAAAAAAATGTTAGGGATAACATTTAAATTTTATCAAGATAATGACCCCAAACACAAGTCCCAGATCGTTCGAGAATCGATGCTTTAAAACTGTCCAAAAACAATTCAAACACCTCCTCAGTGCCCGGATTTGAATCTTATAGAGAACTTATGGAGTATTCTAGAAAAAATTCTACTTGCTTTACAAGTAGAATGGGTAAAAATTCAGACAGCTCACAAGGACAACTTGTTGAAATCTATGCCGGCAGGGTTGAAATATGTAAAAGATAACATAATGGATATCAAAGTATTAACCATCCAAAAATAGCCGTTTGTTTAAACAAGCTTTTATCTTGGATATTGTTCACAGAGCGGTTGCAATTGCTTTTGTTTGACAATCATTATTTTTTATATCGAATTTACATAAATATTGTTTATTTTATTGCATTTATTTTAAGATAAGATGTTTATATTCGCATAAAAAAGGATACAATATAATTCGTTGATTTCCATTACATTATGTAATTTTTATTAAAAAAAACCAAGTGTATACTTTTGATTGTGACTTTTGTCTCATTTCAACAAGATTTTTTTGAGTAAACGTGTTACATGAATGGTATCTCCCTCTGTACATTATGGCAACCCTAACAATGCAACTCGTTGACATGAAATGTATCTGAAAGATAAACAACAAGTACTTGTGCGCACACACACACACCAATGCATTCATCGGGTAAAACGGAAACCGAGTAATCGATTCGTTGAGAGTTCAGCGAATCAAACAACCAACAAACAACGATGGTGCATGCAGGCCGGAGTGAGTTAGAACAAACAAACAAAACCCAGTAAGAGCATCAGGTGAGCGATGAGAGAGCACAAGTGTGTTTACTAACTAACACAACCACACACTAGCCATAATTTCTTTAATGGTATAGGTTTCCATTCAAGTTTTTCTGTAAAAAACAAACATCATCGAGTATCTGTGTTTTTGCTTGAATGGAGAAAGAGAGCGAGCAAAGTAAGAGAGACTGCTGGTATCCGTGCCCCCAAGTGAGCCTGGGCGTGTAAGTGTGTGTGTGCGTGTATGAAATAAACATGTTGTTTACTGTGTGTAAAAATTTCAATACATTTCAGTGGATGCGATCAGTTTGAAAAGTAACGTCACATGAGTTGGTAGTAAACAAAAATACTCAGCTTAACGGAAAAACGTGTTGCTCCGTGTAAATGTAAGACGTGTTTTTGTGGTGCATTCTTTAGCAAGCAAGTTGTTGGAAAGATAAAAACGACAACAACAACGAAGTTGCATAAAAATTTAATTTTTTGTTTTGGAGCAGTTTTAGGTTTTTGTGGATTCAATTTGCTGAGCTATAACATTTTTTTTTTTTTTATTTTTTGAAAGCAATAAAAATTCAATGTAAATATTTACAAAAATTTAATGAAACAACAAGAAAAATATTCAACGGCAATAAATTTGTTTTTGTTTTTATTTGCTGGCAAAGTGTGTAAATATTTTATCAGATAAGCATATAAAGTTTATATACCAAAAAATTAAAAAAGAAGAAATAAAATCGCAAACATGAAAACCAAAAAAAATGATATTGTTGTGAAGAATAAATGCATAGCTGTGATCTGGCTAGGTGGATGGCTGGCTCGCTGCCTGCCTGACTTGTTGGTTAGTTAGTTTGACGGCGTTGGCATAATCGCGTTCGCGCTTAACTCGCGAAATACTCACTCACTCACCCATACGCAAACAAACTGCTGGCCTACACCAAATTACTCACAAACACTCACACACACACATAGACGCATAGCGCTATATGACAGCACCAGTTTTGTATTAAAGCGCAAATCTTTAAAATGCAAAATAAAACAGCAACAAAAACAAACACAACGTTACGTTTTAATGAATGAATGATTTGATGGCTTTTATGAATGAATTTGTTAACAAAACACCCAACACAGCAGAACAACAGCAAAAAAACGACACAAAGCCATTGAGAGAAGCCGCAAAAACAAGAAAGAAGAAAAATAACGCGAAATAATGAACGCGACGATGATCATCGCAGATCAACCCAGCAACCAACAAGGCAAAACCACTAGCATCAGCAGCAGCCCCGCAAACACCACGAACCACCAGCCAGCTCCAGTCACAGCATCAATGAAAAAAAAAACAGCAATAATATGCTTCTTCTCGATTTTTTTCTACATCAAAACAAAACTTTAAACAAGTTGGTGTGTTTTTGTTGTGTTGCTGCTGTATTTTTCGATTGGAATTTTTATTAATCGAAACGAGTCGTAACGAAATTAAAAAAAAAAACAGCTACGAGAAAAAAAAATGCCGATCAAGACGATAAAGTGAAAATATTTTTTTAAACAAAAACAAAAATAAAATTGTAACGAAAATTTCGAATCGAATGAAAAACAAAAAACAGATATAATTAAAAATTGGTGTTAATTAAATAATTGGAATTTTTGTGTAAATGAAAATAACTAACGTGATAAAATACAAATACAATTTAATGAAAATCAAAGGAGATTATTAATGGAATAATAATAAATAAATAATACAAACGGATACTCTAATATGTGTATCTAAATTATGTTAGCCTAATTTTGCAATGTCCAATTGGAAACTATATTTATATTTGAGATGATTAATTCAGAACAAACAACAGTCGAACTTCCATAATTCAAAAATCCATAAGTCCAATTTAATTGAAGTCGAAGTCGACCATTTAGTGACAGTAGCATTAAGGAGCCAAATTTTAATTATTGTCATAACTCAAAATTTCCATAAATTTATTTTTGTTTGTGGAAGTTCGACGGTAGTGCAGTTGATTGTACAATTCTCTTATGACCCTGAAATTTTCTTATAAATAAATTTTGATTAGAATCCACATCGGAAGATGAACCTTCTTCAATTTTGTTAATCAACTTTTTTAGTTTTTTAGTGAATTTAGTCCGAAAAATTATCATCAACCCTGTGTAAGAAATGTCGAACATTTGGATTTGACCCCACTATGTTCTTATAAATAAATTTTGATTAGGATCCACATCATAAGATGAACCTTCTTCAATTTTGTTAATCAACTTTTTTAGTTAACCCGAACGATCCAGAGGTGGTGAATTTAGTTCGAAAAATTATCATCAACCCTGTGTAAGAAATGTCGAACATTTGGATTTGACCCCACTATGGATATTAGCAATCACGCTCCGACGAGGGCACATTGGGAGATAAACTGGTCGTCTATATACACGTTGATACGGTAAAAATGTGCCTCATCGAAATAATAGATTTAGGGATCCATGTTTCTTTGGATCAAATCCGTTTCAGATATTTTAGAGATTTACCAATGTACGTCCGTCTCTCGAAAGATTTTACCCAAACTTTGCACGTTGTAATATTTCTTCCAAACGGTTTCGCGGTTAGGCATAAGCATTCCTTGAATAGTTGTCTCTGAGGGAAGCTGCCGTCGACAATTTCCAAAAATCGTAGAGTTCTGTTTCAATTCAATCATGAATTTTGTATCTTCTAAAACTAGACCCATATATGGCTACAACCCAAGATTCTTAAGTCCATATACATTTCAGACAATATACGGCGTCTCTACGAGATTTCGTAATATTTCTTAAAAATTTAAATTAATTTCCATGATGGAAAATAAGGTCCACTTCTTATCCCACAAAAGGGTTAAATTTTGTTGGAAATTAATTTTATACTTTTAGATTGGGGAAAAAGAAATCCATTATTTTGTATATGAATTATATATATTTAACATGCTTCGGAATATCCGATTTGGGCCAAATATGCACCGTTTTGTTGTATGATTTGTTGCCATTTTAAAAGTTAATTTCATAATGCCTCTCTCTATTTGCAAAAAAAAAAAAACTTTAGTAGTCGATTTTCGAAGTCCTCCCTGAATACTAATTTTTTATCATTAAAGAAATTTTCCAATGCAAGAAAAAATTGAAAATCGCTTGGTGCCAAGTCCGGACACGACAGCTCTCCTGTTGGCCAATTCTGGCCGTTTCCTGTCAATTGCTATCTTCAAACGGTCCAGTTGTTGGCAGTAGAGATCAGAAGTTTAAGCGTTTGGCCATATGGAAGCAACTCATAATAAATAATCCCCTTCCAGTCCCACCAAATGCATAGCTGAACCTTCCTGGCCGTTAGTCCTGGGTTGGCCACAGTTTGAGGTCCATCACAGCTCTTTGATCACGATCGTTTTCACACAGGGTTATCGTATGTGATCCATTTCTCATTTCCAGTCACCATCCGTTTAAGAAATAGGTCTATCGCATTCCGATGGGCCAAGGCTTCGCAGATAGAAATTCGATTCATCCTGGATTTCTTATTTCCCAACCTAATATGTTGAGAATGCGTATGCGATTTGAACCAAAGTATTCTACAGCATTATTTTTTACATATTTTTAAACAACACATATTTGTACTTTAATTCGTACAAATCGATGCACTCTTGTTGTTATAATCCATTTCCAAATTTGTAAAAATCGCATGAAAATTTTCACGAGTTCCATTGTTGGTTGACAAATAAGTTACTACACATTGTCGTACGTCAAACCGTACTGAGTAATTGGTGATTTATAGCGCATCATACCGAATTCGGTAACAAAAACCCAACCTATATATATATTTTAACCAAGCCTCTATAATGTTGGAAGATCGCGCTACTAGTTCCTCACACAAATGGTAAAATTTTAAAATTCATATGAAGCGAACTGAATATCCAATTTCATTCAAACATTGCACAAACTTTTGCCAAATCAAGATCAAGTCCAAAAATGGAGCCCATCGTCGTTGGGTCTGACTTATTTTCTGTATTTTTTTTAGTAAACAAATTAAAAAATTTAATTTTTTTCAAAATACTTTAATTATGTATTTATTAAAATACATTACAATTTTGAAATGTGCTTAAATTTTGCAAAACAAAATTAACACTGATTACAAAATATCTATAATATCTTCTTAGTCTGAAATTATCTTTAATATCTTAGTCTGAATGAGTTCTTATTGGCATTGCAAAATTATTTGTTTTTCTATTTTCCTGATCTAAAAAAAAATAATTCCCTTTTTTATTTATTTTTCTTTAGGTTTATATTTAAGGCAAACTTATTTATTAATTAAAAAACAACAAACGAAATTCGATGCCAAATAAAAAATACTAAAATACAAAAAACTAGTGAAATAATAATATACTCGTAAAAAACAAATATTGAAAACTAAAACCGAAGCAATAAAAATAACCAAACAACTACAGCAACAGAAAAATTACAAAATTAACAATTTACTTTTTTGCTGCTGAATATTATGTGAATAACAAAATAAAAAAAAGCCAGAAAAGCATCAGCGACGTCGACGTCGACGACAACAGCGACAACTAATTCAAACATTAGAACAATCAACAGAATAAATATTTGTCTGTGTGTTCTGTTGGTGTTGCTGTTTCTTTATTTTTTTTTTAAATTTTTCTACAAACCAAATAGAAGAAAGAAAGAAGAAAAAAAAAGCTCAAGGTGTACAACTACAAAAATTAAAGAGTAAACAGCGGCAGCGGTTACAGAACAGAGCACAAAGCAACAACAACAAGAACAGAGAGTCACAATTGAAAGTGTCAATTATACACTTCATTGGCAGCACTCAAGCTTAGAGGTGGAAACAATCCTAGACTGAAAAAATAACAAAAACACAAAAGCAACAACAACACAACTTGCCATTAGAGTGGTCTCTAGAAATAGCCACACCACCAAACCAATAGGTACAACAACAAATTGACGAAAACCAACAACAACAACAACAGTGGCAGCAGTACCCTCAAAAGCCATCAGAAAAAATGTTGAGCTTAACGATATTTATGCTAGCAACACACATCATAAATGCCTGCCATAGCACGCGCCTGCCATTGGAAGTCTACGAGCTGACACCCAACGCAGCAGGTGGCAATGATTTGAAGCATAAAAATCTTGAATATTCCACAATTAATGGCGGCAGCGTCCAACATTTTCTGGCCGTTAACAGTCACAAGCAACGGCCATCCGGCGCGTCAATGGTGGAGCCAGAATTAAAGATGTTATCTTCGTCGCATGACTCCGGGGCAGTAACTAAAACACTGACAGTGTCATCGATAAATGAAGCAGTGGCGGCGGCGGCGGCGACAACCACAACGACGGCGACGTCCACAACCTCGACAACAACAACAACAAATCAATTAGATCGCAGGAGATCGCGACAAATGTTGGATATAATGCAAAAAAGCCATCATGATCAAACAGGAAATCATAAATTACTAAGCTTGGCTGAAGGAACAGCAACTGGTGGTGGTGGCAGTCATTCACCAAAGGATGTGCGCATTTTATATCAAGTCGGTGTAAGTATGTTAAAGAAAAAAAAACTAATTCTGAAGAGATCTCTGTTTTACAGAGTTGAAAAAAATCGACAACAACAAAAACAATTTTATTGTTGTTATTTATAGTGTTTTATCTGTTCTCTTTTGTGCTGTTTTTTTTAATTAATTAAAAACGACAACGTTCCAGTTTTATTGTGTTCTGCTTATTTTGTTGTATTCCCCATCAAATGTCATAACTTTGACCCTCAATATGATCTTTGGTAAATTGTTTGATAATTTTCATTTTGTTGTTGTTGTTATTGTGGGGTAATATGATGATGCCAAGAAGACGAAAGAATAGTCCAATTGGGGAGCTCCGTATTGTACATTTCATAAATAAATTGTAAATGCAAAAACTGATATTATTTTCATTTGATAATATTGCAAAAATTAGAAATATTTCGCATACGAGGTTTACTAGAAACATTTCCGGCCTAATAATGGAAATGCAAATTTGTATCTTAAAAAAAATCATACATCTTCTTTCATCTTCAAAGTATTCTGCAGCATTGTTTACAAACTTTTACAAATAAATTACTATAAACAACACAACACATGTCTGTACGTAAAGTTATCTCTAAACTCCATTTCTCGTCTTTAAACTCCATTTCGAAAGTTGTAATAATTGCATGGGAATGTTCAGGAGTTACTTCCATTTTTCAGCTGGCGAATAAATGTAAACAACACAAAACATTGTCGTACGTCAAACCGTACTAAGTAATTGGCGATTGATGCTGCATCATACCGAATTCGGCAACAAAGTTCAACCTTTTTCATTATTCCATATTCAAAGTGGAGAATACTTTGAAGATGGAATAATGAAAAATGTTGAACTTTGTTACCTAATTCGGTATGATGCAGCATGGTTTACATAATTTTACAACTAAATTACTTTAAACAACACAACACGTGTTCGTGCGTCAGTTCGTAAAAATCGAAGCACTCTTGTCGTTATCATCCATTGTAAAAATTGCTTGAAAATGTTCACGAGTTTCTTCATTGTTGGTCGACAAATAAGTAAATGCAAAAAACACAACAAATTGTTGAACGTCAAACCGTACTGAATAATTGGTGACTCAAACTTTATTACGAACTGATACAGGCTGATATCTAAGAGATTCTTTCTTCCGGAGTAGTTGAGATTTTCACTTGAAATTGTAAAGGGACTTTCTTGAATTAGTGTAAGTTCAACCCAGTGAGCGGGGCAGTACAGTCGGACGGGGCCGATCATATGATACCCTACACAATTCCCATTATCTAACTTTATGTGGTTCTATATTCTGAGATTGGGCAATATTTCGCAATATTTGCACACTATTGACTGGCTAGAGGTCAACAAATGTTACTAGTAATCAGTACAGACCCTCTAATAACTTGTCCAGATTCTCTTCACCGTGGGTTGTGTTGTGATGTTCGGCTTTCGTTTCGAAAAGTACAAATAATTAAGTTTTCGCTCCACTTCATCCGAAAAATTATTATCTGATCATCACCTAACATTTTAGGCGTTGTTGACCATAACAGGAACCTCATAGAACATTTCAAAGCGATCAGCGCTATATTTCCGCCCATCAGTGTGATATTAGGTTACTAAATAATATATGAATACGTAAGCACTTGTATTTATATAAGTATAACTCCCGCATCCGAGTACCTACGACAATATAATTGGTATCAATTTAAATATATACGCCATAAAATACAAATTTTGTAATTTTTCACACAAAAGTCAGGGTCCATTTGACCCGCTAAATATTGACCGATCTTTATCAAATAAGATGTTTGAAATGGACCAAAAGAGATATTTGGTCCATTTCATCCCCTAAATATTAACCAATCTTTACCAAAACAATAGGATCTTCATTGGCCAGAACCCATCCTACATGCACAATTTCGTGAATATTGGTCCATAACTGTGGCCTGTATCATGTTTACAAATTATAATGGACAGACGGACGGACACACATGTCTAGATCGACTCAGCTAGTCGAGATCGGTATACTTAAAGGTGGGTCTAGGACCAATATTTCGCAGCGTTACAAAGCTATAATACCCTGACAACATAGTTGTGTAGGGTATAATTAAATAAAAAGCAAAATTCAATTCCCCTAAAGTTGAGGAATTTAGAGCTTATTTAAAAAACGTTATAATTAAGAAGAGTGTTAGAGCTTAAGAAATAAAGGCATTAATCCGCTGAGAGATTGGTACTTATTACAGGTAAAAATTGTCATAAAATCGAAAAAGGGAGGAAATTTGGTGCATATGAATGTCGTGTTATACCACCTTTATCCTTTACTTCTCCTACATTTTTTTATCACTCTAATCAAATTACTAAGTTAATAACTTCCCATTTTTTATGACAAATTTTCTGCGTGTACTTCTGCTTGAAAACTCGTTTTTTCAACATTTTTTTACATAATTTTATTTGTTTTAGATTTTCATACTAACGTCGTAATTTCAAACTTTATGCAACGTGTTGTGTTTTGCACCTGACTTTTATGATTTGTTGTTGTTTTTTTGTTTTTATACCACGTTTTTCGCTTCTTCGTCGTTGCAGTGTTTTTACGTTAGTGAAGAAAAAATAACAAAAACAACACTTTAACACCAACGCCAACAAAACATTATCAGCTACAAAAAAACGAAAACTGCATTTTCAACATCATTGGCACATTGATACCTAACTTGTAATCCACTTGAGTTGGGGAGTTTCGCTATGCGACCGGCCCACGCTAAATGAAGGCATGAAAAAAAAACACGAAACACCATGGATGGCAGTGCTCCACAGCCAAAGATAATGTTATTGGAAAAACAAATGTGATACTATAGCTTTCTATTTGATTAGAAATTCAGAAATATCTTCAAATGTTAATTCTATCAGATCGACATTTTTGTAAGATGAGGACATTTGGAAGAATTAAGATTGACTGATCATATCCAAGCTTAAATCTTTGATACTCAGCCTAAAATCTTTAAGAGTTATTATTTGGGTTCATAGGATAATTTATCAAATTTGGCGCCCAACGTCGCAGCAACCTTGATAATGAAGAAATCGAAATAATAGCTTTCTTATATTTTCTATGAAAAAAGTAATAAATACATATTAAGAAGTTGCTTTACAGTGGCGACCAACATCGATTTATTAACATAATTCTAACTTTGTTCATATATGAAAACAACGTACTGGTTACAATATATCCCCACTTTCCGATTGCTTTTTTTTCGAATATCCAGACCTTAACTTTTCTCTATGCAAAGCGAAAGTCTGAAACATTAAAGTGTTTGGCATTATTCTATTGGGAGCAATATCGTTGGGCGCAAAAAAAATTCGCAATTTTTAAAATATTGGGGAAGGTACCAGAAAGTGTGGACCGATAGATCCTATCTTCGGATTCGACTAAGGTTTGATAAAAATATTACGATGTTTATAGTTTAGATCAAATCAGACACTTCATTCGTTTAATATCCTTATTTTATTCAGAGCAGTAATGGCGCCCAACGTTGTTTTCTAAAAATTTTTATTTTCAAAATTTTATGGGGAGAGGTGCCAAAAGGTGTGGAACGATGGATCCTATTTTCGGACTCGACCTAAGTTTGATAAAAAAAATTACGATATTTATAGTTTTTATCAATTCAGATAAAATTTAAACACTTTGTGGGGTATTGGTGCCAGCCAAGACCTACTCCAAAGTGTTTAAAATGGATTTGATCCAAAGAAACTTAAAGCCTGAAACATTTTCATCGCAACAAATAGGCTGATGATCAAATAAGACAATTCATTCGTTTGTAGAAGTTGGCTGGCACTAATCCAGCCAGCCAACATCTACTTCAAATTTTCTAAAATGGATTTGGTCTAAAGAATCTTAGGGTCGGAAATTTTTTTTATCGTTTCAAATAGGTTAAGGATATACAAATTATTCTGCACAACTCGTGGAAATCAAAATTTACGTTTATTTTACATTAAGTTGGATTAAGAATATACATAATATTGGCTCCCTACATGGTGTTTTTTTTCTGAATAAGTCGTCGAACATTTTGAGAAACATTTATATTTCAAATCAGTTTTTCTATGGAATTAAATTATTTAAAGTGCGTTAAATTATGGAAACTTTCAATAAATTGTTTCATAAAAAAAATGGCGCCAAAATATCAATCTGATTTTCTTTTCCATAGAAATCTCACTCAACATGAATTTAATTCCATTTCACATTTAGAAGGTGCGTTTGAACTAGCAGGATGAAATCTCCTAAGAATTTTATTTTCATTATAATTAATAATCCTTAATTTACGTTGAAAATAGTTTTGCAGACCATTCCCATCTGAAATCGTGGGTTATAGTGGTTATTTAGAAATCTTCTTTTGGATTCCTTGTAAAAAACTGAGGGCATTCATCTTCGTAATTGCATCCTTTTTTGAGCAAATAAAATCATGTTAGATACATTAACTGATACATACTTCTTCGAAAAAAAATGGCGCCCAACGTTCATGTATAGTTTTTCAATTTTATTCATGGCCTTTTTTGTAAAATGAAGATTTTAACCATTTTTTTTAAGTGGCGCCCATTGTTTTTTGGAATTTGTTTATTAAAAATTCATTACTAAATATAGATGGCGATATTCGATTTATTTATTTAATTAGGAAGGACACTCCAGACTATTTGGTTCCATTATTCTAGAAGAATTTTTTTTTCACTTCTTGTAGACAATCTTCCCTGTCTCAATGTTCTCTACCTTATAAAAGTCGCATCTGAAATAACCATACAATTTCACATAGCCTCATACTGTAGTTTCCTACTTCCTTCACACCTTGCTCATTTGATTTTTTCCAGTCATAACAACAATACAGCAACAACAACATCGTTTGAATCAAAACAACCTTTGGAATGTTGTTTTACAAATAAATCATGTGTGCGTGTTTTTTTTCATTCTACAGATTATAATGGGGTTTCAAACTATAAATAGAATTGATCAGCAAAAAAAAGCATTATTAGAATCTAATCTAAATTGCAAAAAACAAATAAAAACCAGAAACTATTATAAGAAAGAAAAAAAAAACGAATACTGGACACTGATCGTTCCGACCATATTGTAGTAGACCAATTGATCTGCCAGAAAAAAAATTGCAAAAAACAGATTTTGCTCATAATATCTCTGAATTATTTGTATGGAAAACGAACAACAATGGCCATTGAGAATAATAGACTCCAGACATATATTTTTGTTTTTATTCAATGCTTTACAATATTCTAAAATGAAAACAATGGCTAAATGATGCCAGTGGGTGGCTGGCTGACTGACTGGCTCGCTTTGTTTGCTTGCTTGCCTGATAGTTCCATTAACTGGTGGGGGCTATCATTCATTGACTTGTTCATTAAACTAATGTTGCCGGGTAATGCTTGTCCCAGGAGAGGAATGTTTTTATTGGATATTTTTTTGTAATAGCAGACCAATCTTAGAGGTTGTGATGGGGCCACACAATTAATAGATGGGAGAGTAACTCAAGGATGTATAGATGAATGGAAAATTTTGCAAAACTGGATATGACATGTGCTCATGCTCGTTATATATATTGTTGCATAGAATTTATGTTATTTTTAGCCTTTCTGAGAAGTCTTATAAAAACTAATCAATGAACGGCTAATAATACAACATTGGCGCCCAACGTTTCAGTATCATCAATATAATAAAACTCGTAATTTTAAATTTCATTCATTTTTCCAGTTTTTTAGTTGTTGTTGCTGGCAAAACCAACATTGCTGCACATTGCAATTTTTCTTCTTCAATTACTGTTTTTTTTCTTTTACTCTCCGATATATGAAACTTGAAAATCCACAATGCAAAAAAAAAATGAAATTATAGCAAAACCCAAACGACACCACAAACTCTCTCAATTAAACGGAAGTGTGTGCGCCAGTTAAGTGTTCAATCGTTGAAAATTATGTTGTAGCTTTAATGAGTCGAGTCTTGCATCCCCTTACATGCCATAATTTATGATTGCTGTTGCCATGGTATCGATGCACATTTTCACAGACAATAAAATTTTCAGTTGCTGTTGTGTGTGTGTGTGTGGTTTATGATGAAATTGTCGTAGGGTGACAGATTTCTAATTGAGCATTCAATGAAAGTAGAGTAGCTCTGAAAAGGCTATTAAATATCCGATGTGATCGATTTATAATTTGTAATGTTGAACATATTTATGAGGTAGTAGTAGTAGCAGTAAATATACATATCTTAAATTTTATAGGTATAGGCAGTAAATTTGTTGTTGTTGTAGATGATCGTAGAAAGTTTTTAAGACCGTGGATTTTTTTTAACATTATATTTTTATTTTCTTGTTTAAATTTTACTGATTTTTATTTGTGCAATATTTCGATCATATTCTATGATCATCATCAGGGAGTTGAACCTGCCCAACGTTGTTTACTCTAAAGAATGAAAAATCACAATTTTTATTTTCAAAAATTTGTGGGGGAGGTGCCAGAGTCCAGTTGCCAAATCTATTGTAGTTTGTTCTTTTTTAAAAGTATAATTTATCAAAGGACTATTTTATAAAGTAATAATTGACAAGGGCTATACATGTGTGGTATTTTTAAAAAAATAGATTGTCAAGGACTAGGAGAGCCTGGGGTTTTCTAACAGAATATTTTGAATATAATTTTCAAAGTGGACATTTTAATATAATATTTTTGGAAAAATATTAAAGCTTTGCTTCTTTAAAATAATATGTTTTTAAATATATTGGAGTAGTTATTTATTTATTTATTTTTTTAATTATATTTTCAAGCACTTTCGGAGAGTGAATTTTTTAAAGTCTATCTATCAGTATGTGGTCTTTTAGGATTATTAGAACATTTTTAAGGAATATCAGAACATGATTTTTTTAAAGGAATATTTCTTTAAGGTGTATCAAAGCGTGAATATTTAAGAGATAGTCTGATAGTCTTTGTATATGACTGAACAGAGCGAACATTTTTGAAAAGAATATTTGTTCAAGGACTATCAAGCATTGATTTTGAACTATATTTTTTTGGGGACTATCAGAGCTAGGATTTTTTATAATAATAATTTTAAACCCTTTATATAAAAGTCTCATTTTGCTGGCTATAAAGGTTTACCAAAAATAAGTTATATGAAATACCCGGAATTACTTATTAAAATGCATTGAAACTACTGTGACAATTTTGCTGTCACAGTTCGCAAAAATAATTTTTTTGAGTAGTCGTAATGCATCTTGTCGGTCCCCCATTGAAAAATCATCGTGACTGACGAGACCCAGTTCCACCAAGCAGCTACGCCAATAACCCACGAGTTATTGTTGAGAGACCTCTCCATTCTCAATTTACTCTTTCGGAAATAAGTTGAAGATTATGATAATAGACCTGGACAACTTTCATCAAGACACAAGCAATGAAGTCATTGCTTATTTACGGGAACAGTGTTATGTCTCCAAGAGATGATCACAACTAGCCACCGAAATCTTGATTTAACGCCTTAATATTTCTTCTATTGGAGTCAGGTGAAAGTTAAGGCATAGGACAATGCTTTTATAAAGAGGATATGGTTTTGTAAGCGTTTGGCTTTTGAATTTTTTTGAATGCCGTCTATCTATGGAAAACCCGTACTAAGGACTTCTGTCTATGGAGGGCCCTTTTGGTATTTTTCATTCGGTCTATTAAACTTTTTCAAAGTGTCGGCTATTATGGAAAATCCGTACTGTCTCTAGGGGGCTTTTTTGTATTTTTCCTTCCTTGTCATGCACTTTTTCCATGGAACCTGTTCTTGATTCGGCAATTTGTAGTAAGGCAAATGAGTTTTTATCTGGGGAAAATCCAGATAAATAATAAATATCCCTCTATAAAGTATAGTGACCCAACAAACGGTCTATCGATAGAAGTCTTATACAGAATTTTTATAGACTGAACATCCTTTAACGGTTCGTGAATAAAGAAGACTAAAGAAGGACTTTTCTTAGAATGCAACAAATGGATATTCCCCAGATAAAAGATCATTTGCCTTACTACAAATTGCCGAATCAAGAACAGGGTTCCATGGAAAAAGTGCATGACAAGGAAGGAAAAATACAAAAAAGCCCTCTATCGACAGAAGTCCTTAGTACGGATTTTCCATATATAGCCGACACTTTGAAAAAGTTTAAACCCGTAGAATAATATTGTATCTATACCAGAACATCTATTGGTATCCATTCCTGGGAACTGATTTTTTCTATAAAAACTGTCCCCAGTTCTGGGGAATTGATTTTTGGGCATTGAAACATGTTTCTGTCACTGGAGATGGTGTTCTGGGGACCGACTTTTCTTGGCATAGACTACCATCGATAGACCCTTTGTAGAGGGTTAGAATTATTTTATTTTAGAATACCTTTGAAATAACTCATTTGTCTGGAGGTATTCACTTTGAAGGGATTATAGATAATTTTTTAATTTTCTAGATATTATTATGTAGGATTTTTAATATATATATATATATATATATATTTTTTTTTTTAATAATTTTTAATAATATAAATAACTCTTTAAATATTTTGCATTATAAACTTTAGGTATTACCCCTTTGTATGTATGTGTGTAGATTTCATCAAGTCATTACACGTTACAAGTGTTAACATCTCTGCAAATGAAAGATGAAATTTGTTTCATTCGTTCGTTCGCTGTAATCACTGTTTGCCACCATGGCAAAATATCATCAAATGGATGGATGAATGAATGTTTATTCAAATCGCAAGCACTGAATGAATGACAGATGTTGGCTGGTGTAGAAGTGTTCCTCTTCTTCTTCTTCCACGTCAGCATCTGTACACATTACCACAAAGCCACAACAGCCTTAGCTTCATCATCATCATCATGAGGAGCATCATCTACAGCCTTAGTCGACTGCCTCCGCTAACATTTCAGATTAACCCCGAAGTGTTATTGTTGTAATGACTATTGCATTCACTCACTATCTTCACTCTGTACAACTCTTCTTCGCTCCATTTGACAGTTTGTTCTTTTGACGATGAGTATTTGGTGGAGATGTTGGGTGTTGAATTGCCTCCAGTTTGACAAGGGGGCCCCAGTGTGGCCGTACTATTGTATCTGTATATGTGTTCGAGCGTAGAAATGACTGATGCCAAGGTTAAGTGAAAGATCAATTTAATTATAACGGAAGTGATAATAATCTTATGTGTCAGAAACAACGGCAAATTTAAAATTAACTTTTTTTTCGTTTGTTTGTAAGTGTATTTTCTTGTTGTTTATTTGGTGGTATCTACTTATTTCCCCACTTGTTTGCCATGTTATTCATTCACACACACACATACACTGGCACACACATTCCAAAATATTATAAAAGGGGTGTTGAAGATGGTGTTTCCGTCATTGTTGTAATTTCAACGGAATTAAAGAAAATTATCATTTGTTTTCTTTTGCTAATTCTTTTACTACGGCAGCTACACTCTGTTTGGTAGCAGTATATTTGGTGGTCTTTGTTTTTTTCTCCATTTGCTCGCGGCTTCTTTAGAAGCTGGGTAAAGATGCTGGGTATTTTTTTCTGTAGTTCTATGGAAGAGCCAATAAAGATCAATAAAAAAAACTATGAAACATCAACTTAAACTTTGATCTTTAGTTTTCAAATGAAAAACCATGAGGAGGAGAAGTGTAGTGACAAATGGAAAAAATACCCACCAACAAACGGACACACAAATATTTGATGTAACAAATAAATGTTACTATGTTGTTATGCTACACAGCATGGATAAATTACTTTAGAACAATTAGAACACGCTATATATTATCAAGAATTACATGTGTCATCACCACCCTCTATTAGAGGGTCATTGTAATAATTGATAAATTGTAAATTATGACTAACAATTTGTCAGTTTAATTTATTGCCAGTGATAAAAAAACGAAAAAAAATTCAAAATATGACAAATAAACATAAAACAGTTTTTAAAAA
The DNA here is from genome assembly GCF_032173495.1 of Musca vetustissima. NCBI lineage: Eukaryota > Metazoa > Arthropoda > Insecta > Diptera > Muscidae > Musca > Musca vetustissima. Next base: position 143,432 of record NW_026880481.1, read on the forward strand.
GAAACATAAAACAGTTTTTATAGATTTCTGAGTTTAATCAGGTTATATTTTGTAATCGTAATCCAATAATGGACTTCTTTAATTAAAAAAAAGCTAGTATTGGGCTCCGGCAGTAATGTTCTGTTTTTAATGGACTTCTTTAATTTAAAAAAAATAATATTCCCATGTATTGGGGAATGTTTGCTTAAATATATACTGCGAGGGAAACTAAAAAAAATAAAACGTCAAGTTCGGTTGTGGAAGACCAAACACAGGCATTAGGACCACCCACAACCGAACTTGACGTTTTATTTTTTTTTTAGTTTCCCAGATGTGGGTATATATTTATGGGTATATATTTATGGGTATATATTTATAGAAAATATCCCCAATACATGGAAACCGATATTTTTTCTATAAAAACTATCTTCAGTACAGGAGAACTAATTTTTGAGGCATAGAAAAATTAATCAGGTCATGATGACTTATTTCTCTAATAGAAGTTATTTGAAGTTTCTACAAATGAAGAATACTCACATTCAGGGATCTCAATTCCTTGGACAAATTTTTATGCCCTCCTCTTAATATTATAATTTTTGGTTATAATTGGTTAGTAACTCTTCCTACCAAATGTTAATATTGGTCCACTATTTCTATAAAAACTATCCTCAGATCTGAGGAATTGAATTTTTGGCATAGAAAAAATAAATCAGGCCTTGGTGACTTTTTCTCTAATAGAAAAAAATCTTCAGTTTTAAAGGTTGGTGTTTGGTCTACAAATAAAAAAACTCATTTACTGGAATTATATTTTCAATTAAAGTTCTCAGTTCCTTGGGCGAATGCCCTCTAACTAATATAATTTTGACCTCTAAGTGGTTAGCCATTCTTCCTGCCAAAAATTATCTATATTGATCGACTTTAAACCGTAGCCCCCAATATCAATATCTCCTCTATTTTATAAAGAAAGTAGTGTTTTAGATCCTCATTGAGTAGAAAATCTTCATACCAAAAATTATCAAAATCGGTCCACTTTTCTGAATATTAAAAAATATTTCTATTGGTTCTAATTGTTTAGTAACTCTTCCTACCAAAAATGCTCAATATTGGTCGAACTTTTATGATAGCCCCCTTATAAAAATATCTCCCCTATTTTTGGGCACGGTTTTAACCAAATGGACTTTTGAGTAGTGTTGAGTCGATCCTCCATGCCCAAAACATCAATATTGGTCCACTTTTTAGCCCCCGTTTTTTAGCCAAATTTTCTACAAAAATTATATGTATTGAAGTATTTTGATGGAGGGTTTAAAAAGTACGGAGCGGTGCATTCTATCATCAGTGCCTGTTGATCGATTTCTTTATATATACAACATCTTCTCAATCCTCGAGGATTCAGTTCATGTATAAAAAATAAAAATTAACTCTCTAATTACTTGAGACTGAGTAAGGTGAAGGTATACACAATTCCTGTGAAAAAGTCTTCAATTCTTGGGGTTTTATTTCTATACAAAATAAATTCTTTATAAAATTTTGTGGATAAATTTTTAACTCTAAAACACTTGATGGTTTTAAATATATAAAAATATAAAAAATAATTTCTAAATTCTTGGGGAATAATAGTAAATACAGTCGATAATAGTAAATAACAACTTCTCGAGAAAAGATTTGTCCTATATTTGATATTGTTTATAACGAAATATCGCTTGTAGCGACCATTTTGCGGCTGTAGTACTATTTCTTATATTTCTATTGAAAACAATTTTTGGTGTTTGGTGGTTTTTTTATTTTATGGAAAATTTCATAGTTCCACAGTATTTTTTCTTTTTAAATTTTTCTTAAAAGTATATTTAATTTAAGGGATAAATTTCATTTTTTTTTGCTTGTTTTTGAGACGACATACCTTTCGCTCGGAACAGACATACACACACACCCAAACTATTTTGCTCCATTTATAACCAGCCGTTTGCCATTCAAATATATATACACATGACTTAATGTATAAACAATAATATGGTATTTTATTGTTATTTATTTATTATTTATTGCATGCCATTTCATGGCATTCATTCATCCAACCATTCATTGTATATATTCTACGCATTTCATCATTTAAACTTTTGCCATGTTACCATTTCTTGGCCCGTTTTATTTTCAGCTTCTTACGTACGTCCGTCCCGTCCATTTCAACCAAGCAATTCGTTCACTAGTCGAGTCATTCATTCATAAAAACGATGAAAACCCATAGCATTAGCTGGGAGCTACACATCACTTTTGTGTTGTGGTGCTGGCTGGTCGTAGTAGTGTTGTTGTTCATATTATTGTTATTGTTTGTTGTACGATCGCATTTTACTATTTCATTCATATATTCAGTTACTCATTCCATTAATGTTTTTTTTTTATTCATACACATTCCTTCATTCATACATTCCCTCATTCATTCATCTCGACGGCGACGACGAGTAATGATATGTAGGTATTGTAAAGGCAGGGCGAATTTATCTCCTCTGACCTCACAACTCCTCACTTCATCGACAAAATCGAAAAGACGCGATATATAGGAGAGGGAAACACAAACCTGCCAAAAAGAAAACAAATTGTTTATGTTTCCAAATCATTTGTTTAGACATGAATTTAAATACCGGAACTTGATGTTTAACGCTTTTAAGCATGAGAAACTATTTTCTCATATCTTATTGTTGTTGTAGCAAAAAAAAATGTGTTCCTGCTGATGTTTTATTGTACGGACGTATGTAGGTGTGTGTGTGTATATGTAGCCATTTGTATACATACTGTCAGTTTGTTATTGATGATTGGTGTTTTATTCTTTGCTAATCTAAAACTTTACACGGTTGCCAGGGGGAATAGGCGGTTTTTTTTAATAAATAGTTTTTAATAGGATATTGGTAATTTCTACAGGAAAGGAGAATTGTTTCTTTAGAAAAACAATATTCTCAGCGAATAGAACATTTTTTCCGTGTGAACAAATGTGCTCAGCGAAATAAGGAATATGTTATAAAGGAAAAAACTGTTCTCAGTGAACAGAGAATTGTTTGTATACAAAAAAAATTATTCTTAGCAAACAGAGCATTTTTTCAATAGAACAAATTTGTTCAAGACGAAACGGGACACATTTTATTTACGACGAACAGAGAAATTTTTGTAAAAAGATTTGTTTCTTTGGAAAAAAATTGTTCTCCGGGAAAAGAGAATTTCTTCTATTGGTCAAAAATGTTTAGTTAGGAAAAAGTAGTACTTAGCAAACAGAGAATATTTTCTATAGAAAAAAACAGTTCAAAACGAAACGTGACATTTTTTTTCACGACGAACTGAGATTTTTTTCTTTAGAAGCTTGTTTCCATAAAAAAATGCTGTCCGGTAACAGAAAATTGTTTTCGGAGAACTGAGATTTTGTGGCAGATCTTTTCAGAAAATGTTCGATATATAACTATTATTTAACGTAAACAACCCACTCACCATTTGAGGCATTTTAAATGTTGTAGAAGAATTTTTACACCGAAGTGACAGCAATTTGCTATTGGGGATTCCTGGTCAATAAAAAATTTCTTCCCAAAAAAATTGCCATATTCTGTATTTTAAAGTTGCTAGCCAGGATTTTCAAGGGGGAAATTTACAGGATATAGTCCTCATGTAAAAATCCCGACCAATTTAAGGAATATGGAATAGAAACCACACAGCAGAGTGTATAAAAATTCGGTTCCGCCAAAAATAACTACCTTTATATTTGTTTCTATTCAAAAGACTTACTTCTCAGAGAACTCATAATTTTTTATATATAAACAAACAATTATATGAAAACTGAGAACAATTTATTGTACATAAAAATAATACGTGGAGGACTACTATTTTTTCTTATAACAAAAATGTGCTCCCAGAGAACATAGATTTTTTTCATTAACTCAAAATTCCTCAAGAAGATTGAAGATTGAATTGTTGGAATACGATTTTTTTTATTTAACTCAAAAAAATTAAACTGACAATTTTTCCAATCCCAAAAATCAGCATAAATTTCCTGTAATGTGAGACCTAGCTATAGACAAACATCAATTCAATCTTCCTGAAAAAAATTATTGAACCTTTATCCCAGATTTTTCTTCCCCACTTACATTAAATAACTCTATTCGTATTTCTAAATCCCTGTAACGGTGTGCGTGTTTCAAAATTTAGAACACTTGTCCAATGTATTGGCATTTCATTTCCGCATCTCAAATAGTTGGTTGGTTCCTTTTAACAAGACCAGAAGAAAACTCAACAACTTCAAATACCAGATTTCTTTTGGTCATCCAAAACTACTACACCAAGTAATGTTTGACATTATTTGTGCTGTTGTTGTTGTCTGAGCAAAAAAAAAAAAAAAAAAAAACTAAAAAGATGCAGTTGTATTATTGTGGCAAGTTGGCTGTGATTGTAAGTTTCCACATTTTAAGTGGTTCTTAACGGAAACATACCATAACCACTTTTGTCAACAAAACAAGAAATCCATTCATAAAAATTACGCTCCATACTCTGTGCGGCACAGGAAAAAGCTGTTGCTGTTTTTGGTCGTGGTCGTCGCTGTTGTTGTGGCAGAGAGCAAAAAAACAGAGACAGAAACACAACAGCAGCTGCAGTCGCTGCAACAAGAAAGCAAAACAACAAAAAGACCAAAACTAAAGAGGAAAGTGTAATCAGTACAATTGAACCAAGGTATAAAACAACAACAACAGCAGCAGGAGCAGGAGCAGCGGTAACGTCGCCAGTATCAAGATATTGCAACAAATCTCTAGAAAAAACTGGCTACAGTAATTGCTGTTGCATGTACCCTGGTGCCAGTTACACTCGTGTCTTCGTACAAGATAATGTTGTGGCACACACACACGGTTTATATTATGTGTATGAATGGGTACAGTGGGTTACAAATGCTAAATGTGTAAGGAATACTAATAATACTAAATTTTATTGAAATCTTTGAAACAATATTTTGTTCTATTTTTATTTATTGAAATTTTTGATATATGGCTCCCACTGTGCCTTGACCAGTATTGCCTTTGACCAAAAGCTACAAGCAACCGTTGTAGTAGTTCTTGTCATTGTCGTTAAAAAAACCAAACCATAACACACAAAAAAACTATCCGAATTTGTACACTGCTGCTGCCATGCTGTAACCAACATCCAGCCAACCAACCGTCCGAATGCCAACCATACCAAACGACAAAAACAATCTCAACAAAATTCCAGTAACAACTTTAGCTGCTGGTGTTGCCGCCATCGGCCGGCCAGCCACGTCTGACGTCTAGAGCCAAAGCACAAATCGCTTGTTGATCGGCACAATTAATGATCTTGCCACATCCTCAACGGAAAAAAGCAATTCATTGATAACAAACATGGCTTTGGTTTTATTTTTTCGTCTTCTTCTTCTTCTTGTTATGTTCCTTTTTTGTTCGATTTTACTCGTCTGTGTGTTTGTGTTGTGTCTTTTCCAGTAGATTCTCGCTCTCGACCACAACAGCAGCAGCAAAACATGTTAAACGCTTACGCTTTATTTTATTGTCTGGTATAGTTGTATAAATCGGAACTTGAAGTTGTTGTTTTTTTTCTATACTAAAAAGTATTGTGGTAGGATATGAGTAGAGAAGGGGGCTGGTTAATATACCAACATCCGTAGAATAGAGCAGCTTGATAATATGTGACAAAAAAAATTGTTGGGGAAGGATCCAAGACAAACTGAAGGAATTGTCCAAAGTTGGGATTTATAAAAAAGGTTCAAGCTTTGGATTCTAATACGTGTCATAGCACATATTCAACGTTTTGCTGATTGAAACGAAATTTTGAATTAGGATGAGTGATCAGCTGGCTTCTGAAAATTTCGACTGTAACTCTAATATATATTATCGAACATATTTATTTAATGCCACGAATTTCAAGCGACAAAGATTATCAGTTCAGTATTTGTGAGCATTGTCAATAACATATTGTCGGCTTTGTGATTGGGCGCCATTTTTGATTTTTGAGATTCTCTTGTCTCTCTCCCTGCTCCAAAATATTTTGTGGGCCCAAAACGATTGTCGAAACACTTTTTCGACTACGATTGAGATACCTCTACAATAAGGATGAACAGCTTTTGTTCAATTTCGGTTGTCTTCGAAGACTACTATCTTCGAAAATGATTTGTTACATGTGGCCATCTTATAAAACCCTTTTGAAGCACCGCGATAGTATTTCACAAAATTTTGTTGCTCCAATTTATTCTTGTTTTGAGCTGGATCCAAAGGACCTATGACATTAATTTTGTTTCATAGTTCCTTTTAGTTCAATTGTTCATTGGTAAACCCCATTTTATTCGGCCAATGAACGGAAGATTTAGATGAACGTTTGGATCAAACGGAAGTAGTTGAAAGAGAGCAAAACTGAACAACTGGATCAAAAAGAACTAAATGAATGAAACTATTAACGATTGTTCCCATTGCAGAATAGTTCTTTTAAACTAGTTCGTTCCGAAACGATTCAATTCTACAGATCAGGCAAGTTCTTAACGTTCTATGGCACAATGACGGTTTTTGACCAACCTTCGTTCGACCTTTTTAGAGAGTTTCGTTCACGATTAAATGTTCCAGTTTTTTTTACAGAGTAAAGAACGTAATACATGATCGTACGTCAAATCGTACTGAGTACGTTTATGCTAAAAATGTAAAATTTATCAGTGAAAATATCAGATGGCGCCAGGTAACACTTAGTGATAGCTATGCCAGATATATATCATCATAGACCTCGCGTAACGCCCAGACACGAATTAAACAATTTGGAACAGCTGTAATTTTGTAGGATTTGTTTTTCACGTTCCTTATGTAGATATTCAGATCAAACATAGAGGTATTAAAAATTCCGCACCAGTCGTTTTTTACAAAAATACAACAATTTAGTCGCTGCAAATTTTGGTTCCTGTGGTTAGGCATCCTTCTCCTTACGTACTACCACTTTATCGCAAATACTTAAAAAGTCATGGAGTAACAGCATTTTTTTCTCAAAACAATCAATTTTGTAGTTGTCGTTCGATGCTAGGTACCCCAGCCATTAATGCAGTAGTGGTCGTTGTTAAGTGCATTTGCCATTCGGTAGGCTTGAACTACAAACCATACATACGACACAACAAAAAAAGTTAGCTACGTTTGGAATCTTAAATGAGTAAATAAACCGATGGCTATGTACAATCAACCAACTAACCGCCAAGCTAAGAATGGATGGCTACCAAGCCAAAAACCAAAATATGAAAACAAAAAAACGATTGCAACAGCATTAAAATACGCCAATATCGGGCAGATGTTGCCATTTGCAACAAAAAGTGGTTAAACTTGATTTACCAAATAAGGCAACATAGGCGATATATCGTACACACTACCAATTTGGCCACAGAGAGGCGTGTGTGTATACAACATTGCAATTTTAATGAATGAATGAACGAACGAATACAGTGAGAAGGGGACACCGTGAGTGAGTGAGCTGGCTCATGGTGGAAGGTATCAATGAACGTAACAGTTGCAATGTAGTGGATGAATGAATGAATGCGTATTGAGGGTAAAATGAATGAAATTTAAAAATACAAAAAATCTGAATTGAATTGAATGAAATCGATACAAAGTACAAGCAAACCAACCAACAAAAAAAATTGAGGACCAGTACTAAAGTGTCAAGAATGAAAACTGGGCTGGCTAACTGCCTTGCAGCAAGTGATTGTAGTAAATGAATGAATGAATAAACAAATACATTTTCGTACATATTCAATGAACTGGAGAACAAGTGACAAAGTATGTAAACTAAAAAAAAAACAAAAACTACCACAACGATCACACAAAACTACAGAGCAGTTTAAAGTTTTGTTTTCACAGAGAGAATAACAAAAAAATTAAAAAGAAAAAAAAAAAAACTTTAAAATTGTTTGGGAATTTTGTGTTTGTGGCACAGCTATAAGGTTTCCAAATACCAAAATACCCAGCAGCAGGGACAAATGAAGCCCTACCTTAAAAAATGTGTGTTGTTTTTTTGTGGTCATATTGGTTTTGTTTAATTGATGTAGTTGATTTTTCCCCAGCTTGTAAACCACAAAAAAAAAACAAAGATATGCATAGGAAAATGTCAATTCAACTTAGACTTTGTTCAAAAATAACAACAACAACAGAAATAGCTAATCAATTGACAAGGCTGGCAATAGCTCTCGATTTCATGAATGAATGATTGAAATGCAAACACATACACACACTCAGACTTTAACAAGTTTTTCAATAACTACTTTTCCATGTTTGGTTGTAGCAAATTTATGAATGAATTTTTTTCTGCTTTCTGTAACCTTAGATTGTGTGTGTGTCTGTGAAACAAACTAACCAAGTTGTTCTAGTCAATTATGGGGTATTAAATTTAACAATGGCAACTACAAAACGGATGAATGAGGACATGCATAGAAACAAATAGACGATATATATACACTATGTATATTCCCCCCTAAGGGGGAATTGAAACAAAAAAAAACTTTTGTTAGATTAAGACCAACATCAAGATCAGTAGGATGGAACAATTTTCCGACGGGTCGACTAATTCTTCACGACTTTGGTAATACGTGAGGGCCACTACATATATATCTAACCAACACAATATATTGTTTGGCATTTCCTTTAGAAAATTGAATGTTTGTTTTTTGCATAAACGTACTTAGTGCGGTTTGACGTACGACCATGTGTTGTGTTGTTTAGAGTGTCATAAAAAATCAATTTCCTCACTTCCTCTACACTCCAAAAGTAATTTAAACTCCAAATTCCAGCATACTAAATTTATCGGTTTATCCAAAATTCAAATTGTACCAAATTTAGTGTCATTTAGTGCACTTGGTAAGAAATTTCCAAAACATCGTACATACCCCAATTCTACACCTCAAGAGTGATTCCAAGTCAAAATGTCAGGATTTTCGCTCTACCTACATATCTAAATTCTACAATAAAGTAATAATATTATTTCCAGATTTCAGTGTTCCAGCTGATAGGCTCCAAATATAGTACCACATAGTACTTTCCGTACACAAAAGTAGAGTAACTTCGGGTAATGTGGACCACCATTTTCTTTTTTTGATATTGTGGGCGTACCAACGGTGAAAAATAAATACAAATTGTTTTCACAGCATGGTAGATTTGTTGGCTAATTATATTCCAGGTCAAAAATTATATATATTTGTCCATAAAAATGTTATTGCATTATATTTCAGAAAACTCTAAACGGCAAATAAAAATAACTTGGCGGGTAATGTGGACCAGTATGTGTTGGTAATGAGGATCAGTAAGTTAAAGGTAGGTTGTGGATTTATTGTGATAAATTTCAATTTATTGCACACTTGGGTAACAATGAATGCAAAAATATATGGGTCCATGTTTTGGAATAGCCCCCATTTAAGGGTACCACCCCATTTGCGGTATTTTGAAGGTCCTTGCTTCATTATCCAACCGAGGCACCTATAATTTCGGATATCGAGTTTTCAGAGGATAGAATACCTCCTCGCATATTAAATGCCCCCTTGTTTCGAACTCGTCCTCATGAAAATGTCCCACTTTTTTATAGTGGTCCACATTACACGACATTGAATATTTTTATTTAAAAATAATTATCGGCTTCAAAAATGAATAAAAATTAAAAATTACCGAAAGTAATTACAGATAAACGTTTATTTTTGTTAAAGAAAACAAGAAAGCCACATAACCTCTTTATATTCGAGAAAAACAAAATGTTCGACTATTTTACAAAATCGTTCGACTATTGTGCTAAAAAATTTTCAAATCACACTTTTACAATCAGAGCTACATTTTCACCTACTAAATTTTCAACATTGCTATTATTTATTAAAAACCAAGTTTGATGTTTGTTTTCACTAATTAGGAAAACATTTATCAAGGCGGCATTGGCATACTTCAAGCATTTTCTTAGATATGGGGGGTGGTCCACATTTGACGCATGGTCCACATTACCAGAAGTTACTCTACACTCTTACATGTTAATTTCAAATTTCAAGATTCCAGCTTCATCCGTTACTCCAAATTCAAATTGTACCATTTTTAGTACTGCTTAGTACTTTTCGTTTACATGAGTACACCCTTCCAAAACCACCGCATTTTTTATCGCATATTTATATCATTTTATATTGATTCGCATTCCAAATTTCAAGCGTATAGCTCTATCCATTCAAATGGTACGATATTGAATTATATTTAGTACATTTTCGTACTTTTCGGATACTTAAGTTCGAAATTCCAAAAAAACTCTTTAGGACATCTATCCAACACAACATCAGTAATACTCATTCCAAATTTGAGAGTTCTAAATCCACTGGTTCACCAAACACAAATATTTGCCATTCTAGTTTGAATTTCAAAAAAACACAGCCTTATCTAAAACTTTCGGACTAAGATTGACCCTCACCCAAAATTTCAAGATTCTAGCTTCAGACGTTACGTCTGGGCTTTGATGAATCGTTCAGTCAGTCAATAACTTTACTCTTTTATTCGTATAGATAACACGAGTTCCTCTTATAAAAAGTCCATAAGTTATCCACTACATATGACTAAAATTAATATTAAAATCACAATTATGTAGTCTGAAGTTTACTTTTTTTTCTAAGACCCCATTTTTGTTTCCTAAAATTTCAAAACACGTGTATAAAGTGCTATATTTTTCTTTTGAACCTAGAAACCACCTGTTCCATTAATATATTTATTACAAAAACAACTATTACAAATCTATCCACAAAGCAACGAAAAACTCTTATTTCAACAATTTTCCCATAGATACTGCTGGTGCTGACATGACATGAAAATACAATAATTTTCTTTTACACTTTCCCATTTTTAATGATCGTAAAACCATTAACAAAAACAAGAATACCCAATGCTGCAATCTCTGTCTCTCACTCGCTACGTATCTTTCTAAATACACTTAAAGTCGAAATTATGACTTCCGATCTGAAAATCCAATTACACTTTAGAATATCTGTGTGTGTACGTGTGTACACATCCTCCTCGGTTTGGCCTTCATCATTCATGTGTTTGTACTTAACAACATCCGCATTTGTGGTGGTGATTTGTCAAATAACATCATTACCACATATTTTAACTCTTTCTTTATGTTTTTTTTTGTTTTGGTATTTCCTCCGGAATGCTTTCTTAGCCAACATTCTAGATAATTTTCAACACTAAAAGAATCTCAAATACAAAAACGAAACAGAAGAAAAAGAAATGATCTCCATGGGGACGGAAAAAAACACCGTAAATAATGAATGGAGATAGTGTATGGAGAGAATTGTCTGAAGAATGTATGGCTCACCTTAGATGCGAACAAACACACATAGATGAAGACAAATAAAAAAAGCTGCTCCCTAGCTAACCTTTTCAAACATCACAGCTAAATGTCAATCTATATGAAATGTACTTCCGTCTTTATTTCCGCTTTGGAATTTTCAAAAGAAAGCTAAGACATTTCGTTTCGAAGAGAAACAAAAAAAAAAATCGTAATGAATGTAAACAAAGCAACAAGTGTTTGAGATAGGCTGCTGTATTATCCCAGTAGGAATTTGTTTCCAAAATGAAAATTTACTGTAAATGGATGTTCTTGCGAATGTGGTTCAATCAAAATTATTATAATACTATGAAAATTTCTTCTATATAATACATGTGTTCTGTCTTATGTAAGTTCCTCCTGTCTATCTATATACCTATCCTATCTTCTATATAGATCTAGGCAACAAACCTTTCGGGGAGAGTTCGCCATAAGGTTTGTTGTCTTATATCTTCCTGCATAAGGTGGACTGTATATTAAATTTTTCATTGCGTTTGCAAAATCTCGAAATATTCACCGGAGACCCTCTAAAGTATATATATATATATATATAGTCGGAATAACATTTTATGTCGATTTATGCATGTCGGCCTGTCTGTCTCTCTGCTCGTCTGTTGAAATCACAATAGCGATCGCAATATTTAAGATCAAGCTCCAAAATTTTGCACAGACATTGCTGGAATCCCAAGGATGTTTTGTATGTCAAATGGGATATATCGGTGCACGTTTGGTGTAGATTCTAAATAACGTTACCCCAATATATATTCAGTATTTTGTGGATTTTGGGCACGTTTTTCAGCCGAATTGGCTATAATTTAGTATTTTTAATATTGACCCAAGCTTCAGGGTAGACCCCTCACGACGTTACCCCTAATATTCGATATTTTGGGAATTCTGGACAGGTTTTCCAACCGAATTGGATGTAATTTCGTATTTTCCGTTCTCATTGAATAACACATAGCCGTACCAAAAATTATTAATATTGACCCAAGTTTCAGGGTAGCCCGCATATAACGGTACCCCCAATATTCGGTATTTACCCCCAATATTCGGTATTTTAAGGATTTTGGACACGTTTTCCAACCGAATATCAATATTAATAATTATTAATGCGGAGATGTGGTGATACGGTTATGGAAACTCAAAATAGTATTAGTTCAACCGAATTGGCTGTAATTTGGCATTTTGTATTCTCATTGGCTGTCAAATCTCACTACCAAAAAATATCAAGATTGATCCCCGTTGTATTAAAGCCCCACTATTAGATAGGAATACCCAATGCTACAATCTCTGTCTCTCACTCGCTACGTATCTTTCTAAATACACTTAAAGTCGAAATTATGACTTCCGATCTGAAAATCCAATTACACTTTAGAATATCTGTGTGTGTACGTGTGTACACATCCTCCTCGGTTTGTACTTCCGTCTTTGTTTCCGCTTTGGAATTTTCAAAAGAAAGCTAAGACATTTCGTTTCGAGGAGAAACAAAAAATCGTAATGAATGTAAACAAAGCAACAAGTGTTTGAGTGAGGCTGCTGTATTATCCCAGTAGGAATTTGTTTCCAAAATGAAAATTTACTGTAAATGGATGTTCTTGCGAATGTGGTTCAATCAAAATTATTATAATACTATGAAAATTTCTTCTATATAATACATGTGTTCTGTCTTATGTAAGTTCCTCCTGTCTATCTATATACCTATCCTATCTTCTATATAGATCTAGGCAACAAACCTTTCGGGGAGAGTTCGCCATAAGGTTTGTTGTCTTATATCTTCCTCCATAAGTTGGACTGTATATTAAATTTGTCATTGCGTTTGCAAAACCTCGAAATATTCACTGGAGATCCTCTAAAGTATATATATATAGTCGGAATAACATTTTATGTCGATTTATGCGTGTCGGCCTGTATGTCTCTCTGTTCGTCTGTTGAAATCATAATAGCGATCGCAATATTTAAGATCAAGCCCCAACATTTTGCACAGACATTGCTGGAATCCCAAGGATGTTTTGTATGGCAAACGGGATATATCGGTGCACGTTTGGTGTAGATTCTAAATAACGTTACCCCAATATATTCGGTATTTTGTGGATTTTTGACACGTTTTTCAACCGAATTAGCTATAATTTAGTATTTTTAATATTGACCCAAATTTCAGGGTAGACCCCTCACGACGTTACCCCTAATATTCGATATTTTGGGAATTCTGGACAGGTTTTCCAACCGAATTGGATGTAATTTCGTATTTTCCGTTCTCATTGAATAACACATAGCCGTACCAAAAATTATTAATATTGACCCAAGTTTCAGGGTAGCCCGCATATAACGGTACCCTCAATATTCGGTATTTTAAGGATTTTGGGCACGTTTTCCAACCGAATATCAATATTAATAATTATTAATGCGGAGATGTGGTGATACGGTTATGGAAACTCAAAATAGTATTAGTTCAACCGAATTGGCTGTAATTTGGTATTTTGTATTCTCATTGGCTGTCAAATTTCACTACCAAAAAATATCAAGATTGATCCCCGTTGTATTAAAGCCCCACTATTAGATAGGTCAGATTTTATCGAATGTATGCTGGTGAAAGAAATGCCCAAGGATGACTCTATCTCACGGTATGTTACATGAAAATCTTAAATTATCATTTCACGCACGTCATCATAGAGCTATGGTAAAATAAGGTCCTTTTGAATATTTTCTGCCAATATGTATTTTTCGGTCTCAGAACACATAGTGATTGAAAAATAAGTCTATATCAGACCTACATCGACATACATTTAAAAATTTCGGCGAACTAATTTTTTTACCCTTCCGAAATGTCAAATTAAGCCTCATAAGCTGCAACTTAGTGCCATGATCTCGAAAATAAGTAAAGCGGACTCACGGTTCTAAAAAATACATTTTATGTTTCCATAGCACATGATTAATGTCCCTAATTACAAAAAAAAAAAATAAAAGCCTCAAAGGATGTGATGCTGAACCAAAAAAATTCAAATAGCATTAGAACCAAACAATAACTAAAAAACAAAAATGAAATTACTTTCCCCACACTTGAAAACAATACAAAACACCTGTTCTGAAAAGAATAAAACAACAACAACAACAACAACGCAACGACAGAGTGCAAAGCAAACAATCTGTTCAAACAACAGCAACTATAGCCAACCATATGCAGCATCAGCCTTTTGTTTTGCCCTGGAGGTCATAAATCATCTGGAATCTTCTATGATTTTTTTTCTAAGTTGTGTTGTAGGTTAACGTAAGAGTGCCTGTCTGATGTTAGAGGTTCACTGGATGGCTGACAGACGAACATTGCCATACATGGCAATATCAATGACATCAATTTTCTATGGCTAAACAATTAATACATGACGAGACGAACAGACAGACAGACGTAGGGACGGACGGACGGACGAACAGATAACAACAAACAAAAAAGACCAATTTATGCAGAGACAACCTTCAAACTGCATTTCCAATGCATTTTCAAATGTGAACCGGAACTGAAGATAACAAACAGATGGCACCTTTACCCACCTACAGACATACGGACAGACACTATGGTGCTGAGCCTCAGTCGAACAGTTGTTCCAAATACCAACCACAATAAGGTGAGGAGGAAACGACATATACACCACCACCAACGACACACACACTCTGGCTGTTAGATTACAATCTATTAAAAAGATGTTTAACTGAGATTTACAATAGAGAGAAGGAAGACAAATGGAAGCATACACACACAAAAAGAACATAGGTTGGACAGACAGGTTACATGCGATGTTTCTTTTAATTTTAGTAGGGAGTAAACAGCACACACACTTGCTGCACTTTGCAGTACTTATCTGATATAATGAGGAGGCGTTAATACACATCCACACAAAAAGGGAATATCAATTCCAACAATCTGTCAGATATAACACATGTCCATGTACAAAGCCAGGAATGGGAATAATGTCAGGGTGAGATTCTATATAAAAATTTGCTCTACAATTATGTAGATCAACAATTGATGTTTTTGGACAAATTTAGAAAATCATAGTCTTGATTTTCGACAACATTTTTAATGATTTCCTAACCTGTTTGAAAATTGTTTGGATTTGGCATCCCTAAATTGATCCATAGCCTGCAGTATATTGCAATTTTATTTGTGTCCTTTGTGGAGACAAATATGTCGTTCTGTCAAAATCATATTCACTGGAGACAGGTGCTAAAGGTTGCCACTACAATAATGTAATTGGTTTATGCAAGGACGAAAACATAAGGATAGTTAGTAGTAGGGTGACATTTGCTGAGATGAGTTCTATTGATAAATGGTATTTCATACATGTGGAAAGAATAAGTAAAAATTATGTTCGACCTGGCCGAACTTTTTATATCCTCTACCATGTACTGCTCTTTACATATTTCTTTAAAATGTCGGGATCCTTATATGAAGATAATTTCATTGCAAATTGTCTGCTAGTAGGATGGGTGAAAACGTCGGGTCTTATAAGGAGACACTATCATTGAAAATTGTCTGCTAGTAGGATCTGTACTCTTAGAAAATTAAATACCAGATTACAGCCGCAGAGGTTGGAAACTAGGCTAGAAACTTTAAAATAGCAAATAGATCATTTTCTGCACACATGTAAACCAGCCTCCGAATCCATGAAATGGAAAAATTATACCACATTCGATGGGAAAATTTGCCCAAAACATTTCTAATGCCGAAAATTAGGCGATACTGTTATATGGAAACTATACCAAAATATTGACCAATATACTCCATTTACTATACAAAACATCCTAGGAGTAAAGTCAGTGCTCCATAGAGCTATGCTTCTGGCCTGATGCCTTGCATTTCTTTGTTCCGTATAGTGGTTTCCGAAAAATTTCGGCCGCAAAATTGGTCTTCCCAAAATTGGTAATTGGTAAGTAATGAAATTTGATACCTGGTATGATTTCCTGGTATGGGCTAAAATTACGACCTCTATCGTAATTCGACATTTTATTCTGAGCAGGTTGACGAATCTTCAAAGATATTGAGGTTATATTCCCCACATTTTCACCAGTCATAAAGATTTGTTGTTGTTCATTTTTTGACTTTCTTCGAGAACCTAAGACAAACCAAACCAATTCTGATGTACCAATCGAAATTGGGCGACCTGTTTTTGTAAGACGACCTTTCCGAAAAAAACAAATATTTTGTTCATGCCTTTACAAATGATTTGATATAATTTCTAAATGAAAAATGTTCATCTTCAGATTTATGCAATGTGATGCAACGCGCCGTCAGATAGGCGCACACGCGTTGTAAAGCACGCTTAACCAACAAACTCAAGCGTGTTAGATATTCCATGTAGGCGTCCATGAAGATTAGTTTACATGATCCACTCATTTGAGGTCATTAGAGCTGTTTGACATCTTTTGTTTCAAAACAAAAAATAAAACAGAAACAGAAATTTACAAAAAATACAGGTCTAGATATTCAATATCTTCATTTTGTTTTTCTTTTTCTGGGCATTGTCATGGTACCGGAAGTAGAGGAAGTAGATGATTCTACAAGAAAATATGTGTGTGCGTAATATTATTGATGCACAGAAATACAAAGACGTATTATTTCCCAAGAATAAAAGTAGATTTTAGATTTTAGAATAGATTATGATTTCTCTTTAAGAAAAAAGTATCGTGATGATACTTTTTTTGGGATGATTTTACTTCTAGAAAGGTCAATATTGTTTTGTAAAAGAGGGGCTCATTTAAAATACCTAAAATCATGATTTACTATGATAAATTGGTGCCAGGAGAAACCCCAAAACAATTCAGTTGGAAAGTTGGGTAATTGGGAATGCAGCGAAATACTCCAAAGACAAAAATAGTGGGGGCTATAACAAAATGAGGACAGATGTTAATAAATGTTGGTAAGAAGATCGACAACGCAAAATATCAAGTTATACTAACATTCCCGATGTCATAAAAATGCCGAATAATGAGACGAATAATTTTATGGGAGCTACCCCGAAACTTTCATCCTAAAATAAAATTAGAGCCATTATGTGCCCAAAAAAGGTGTTGGTACCCAATGATACACCAATAAAACAAACAAGTAAAGACGATAAGTTCAGCCCGGCCCTCCACCATTAGTATGACAATTAAAATATCTAAAATAATTGGGGACTCCTAGAAGAAAACTCATGATATGATAGGAACTTGAACATTCTAAAAATAGCGTGGGAAAAGGTTTGCTGGAACTTTTAAAATAACTAATAGTGGAGCTACCGTTATATGAAGCTATAATAAAACGGAGATCAATATTGTAATTATTTAGTAGTTAGATTTGACAGCCAATGAAAATACAACATATCCAAAATTATCAAAATATTAATAATTTTCAGTGCGGAGATGTGGTGCTAACGTTATGAAAACTCAATTACAAAGTTACAGCCAATTTGGTTGAAAAAAGTGTCAAAAATTCCAATATCGGGGGTGTCATATTATTGGGGTTTCCCTTAAACATAGGTCAATATTAAAAAAAATAGTACGGTAATGAGTAAAATGAGAACCCAAAATACCAAATTACAGCCAATTCGGATGGAAAATCTGTGCAAAATCCCCTAAATGGCGAATACTGGGGTTACCGTTAAATGGAGACTACCCCAAACATCCGAGGAGTACAAGCAATATCTGTTAAAATTTTCAGAGCTCTATCTTAAATATTGCGATGTTTATCGTGATTTCAACAGACGGACAGACAGGCAGGGTGACGGACAGGCAGGTTGATGGACAGACAGATGGACACGCGTAAATCGACATAGAATTTTATTCTGATAATATATGGTGAATATTTCGAGTTTTTGTAAATTAATTAATTACAGCCAATTCAGTTAAGAAAGGAATTCAAAATCTTCAAAATTCCGATTATGTTGGGGGTAGCGTTATATGGGGGGCCATTCTAAGACGTGGAGCGATATGTAAGATTCTGAATAGCAGACATCTTTGGAGTATTAGTATTTAATGCGAAAAAGCTCTATCTTAAGTATTGTGTGATTTTAACAGTGATACAGACGGACGGACATGTTTAACTCGACATATAATTTAATTGTGATCTAGTCTTATTCTTTATGGGGTCTCCTCCGGTAATTATATCGAGGTATTGCAAACGGAATGACAAATTTAGTACTTTATACTGAAGGATGTAGCAATTGTAGCTTCGAGTGTAGGATTTTTTGATTGTCAAACGTGACAAGGTCCTTTATAATATCTACAAGGGGTTGTAAACCTTATATGAAGGTATGGACTTATATTAGTTTATCCTCTGAGCCTATATCAAACCATAGACCTATGTTTTCTAGCATTACTCAAAGAACTCCGCGAACCCCAAATACCAAAATGAATATTTCTCTCAATTTTAAGATGGAAGGAGGAACACATATGCCAGACTATCTGTTCATCAACAATCTATGCGTAATTTGTAAAACCATTTATGTACCATTCATAGATAAATTCAAATTAGTTTCATTAAATATTCCATATAAACAAAAAACCAACCCTTTCATTCTCTTCCCGACAGTTGTATGGAGGTGTCGTTTCCCCTCTGCCATTCATGTGCGTAATTCCCACGCTTCTTTATCGTGCATGTGTGTGTCTGCCTATGCATGTATAGGGGATTTCTAATTTATGGAGATTTAAAAAGACGAATTTAGTTTGCAAAGGCTTATTTGTTAATATTCTGTTGCCTTAAAGAACTTCTTACCCACTCCCCTGTTTAAATCACATCATACGAATATGCATGTATGTGTACAACACATACATATGTACGTACGTATGTGAAAGGCTTACAATCGGAATAATAAATACCCTTATGTAATGACAGTGGCTGCTGTAATAACAGACACAAAAAAAGGATATTACGCGAAATCTTCTGTTGTCGTTGTGCCTTTATGTTCAAGCGTCTTAGTAAAGGATTTATTTTTCAAATCTGGAAAACATCGTATTTCTTTTGTTTAAACTTGGATGAAATCTGAACCAGTATTTTTTGAGAAAAGGGGGTTATAGGGTTTTTAAAGGACGGAGACGACATAAGAGAGAGATCATAAATATGCAGGTGTATATTTTTTGCTGTGATTGCAAAGGGACTTTTGAATATTTTGAAATTTAGGTCATGGCACTTCATCTCGAAAAAAATGAAAATGTTGTTTTCTTTTTTTTTTAAGAAGAGTTGAATTGATATGGTACCCTCACTAACAACAGGTAGTTTCAATAAGGCGACAACAATACTACTACATTCGTATAGCCAACGAAAACATATGATAATATTTACTTCCGTTTTTTATTGTTGTCTTTCGTTTGGTCTGGGACCCTTACACGCAACAGCCAAATTAGATAATTTTTCTACCGGTCGCTTTTTGTTCCTGTCTTTGTGGTTCTCATTGCCTTTATAAATTCAACTGCACGGATTACTTCCGTTTTGTTGGTGACCAGTGTTTTTATATTGCTCTCTCCCTCTCTCTTTTACACTCGGGCTTACAGCTGCCGTTGTTGTTATGGCAAAGAATTTAAAAATTCCTTTTATGTTTCTCCTGCTGCTGCTGCTGGCAATGTGTTTATATCCTCTACTTTGTAGTTTAAATGCGGAAGTGAAAAACGGAAGTATTTAGTTTTTGTGTTTGCCAAGGATTAACGCAAACAACAGCAACAACATTCTCAGAGTATGAGACAACGGCGGCTATCATAATCATGGCAGAGCATTTTATAAGGAAGCAGCAAATCACAAACATGTTAGGTATGTAAGGCAAAGGCAAGCAGGCAGGCTGGCTGCCTGACAGTAGAAACTCAAAAATTCCGGAAGTAAATCCACACTTTTTTGTGAGTAGATAAAATTACTTCCGTTTTTGTGATAAAAATACTACACTCAGAAATGCAACAACAAAACTAATGAGAATGAAATACATAAATGTGTCCGGTCACGAAAAAAGTAATTCCCCAAATCTGTATTTAACATATTTTGTTTTTGAAAACCAAAATCCTTCCATGACCTATATACACAAATTGAGAGTGAAAGAGAGAGAGAGAGAGAGAGAGAGTGAATGAAATGTGCCACATAAATACCACTTCAGATTTAAAGAATTAGACACGATGTTATTTCCGGCTAATAAATCTCATCCTAGTTTTGTTTTTCTTCTCTAAAGGCGGAAGTACCACTTAAATGTGTCATTTCCTTTTTGGGATTTGTTGGGACATAAATCAAGCATATTTTTTTCATTTCCAGGCAAGTCCTTTTTTCCATGGGAAATTTGTAATGTTCTTTTTAAAACAATGAGAGTTTGTCATCCTGAATATATTAGGCATACAAAATAGAAGAAACAAACATAGGTTAAAAAGACGTATTGTTTCGGCCGTTGAACTTTTTATATCCTACACCATGAGGTTGGCATTTAAAATTCCTAAAATTCCTATATATGAAAGCTATGTTATCTAAGTGAGTGCCAGAAGGGTTTTTATCCTCTGAGAAATATTAAACTAAAAACTGAGGTCGGATCCTTTATATCGAAATATATGATCGGAACATTTATGTCAAAATATATGAACATTTTTTATACCCTCAACAATGAGATGGACTTCAAATACCTAAAATCGATTTCGAACTGAGTTCGGATCCTTTATGTCGAAATATATGATCGGAACATTTATGTCAAAATACATGAAATGGACTTCATATACCTAAAATCGATTTCGACCAATAGATGTTTAATGCTCTAAAAAAACAAAATACAAAGCAGCCAATTCGCTAGAAAAACGTGTCAAAATTCGAAAAATGCCGAATATGAAGACTACCCTGAAACTTGGGTCAATATTAATAATTTTTAGTACGGAGATGTGCTATACAATGAGACCAAAAAAACAGAATCGCAAAAATACCGAATATTGGGGGTACCGTTATATGGAGCTACCCTCAAATGTGGGGTAGTGTACCGCTATGTGGGAGACACCGTGAAACTTGGGTCAATATTAATAATTTTTGGTACGGATTTCATTGTATAGTCCATTACAATGAAAAACGTGTCCAAAACACCAAAAATAGCGAATATTGGGGGTATCATTATATGGGTACCTAATTTGGTATACGCCAATACGTGGACCGATTTATACCAATTGCAATACCAATGTCTGTGCAAAATTTCAGAGCTATATCTTAAATATTGCGATCTCTATTGTGTTTTCAACAGACGGGCATGCGTAAATCGGCATAGAATTTTATTCGATCAGGAATATATATATACCTTGTGGGGTCTCCGGTAAATATTTCGAGGTGTTGTAAACGGAATGACAATTTTAATATACACCACGCTCCTTATGGTGGAGGGTAAAAAATAGGAGGTCTATTATCTTCTTATTTTCAAGAAAAAGGAAATAAGTAAATAAGCTTCAAATTCGGCCGGACTGAAATTTGTACACCCTCGACCAAATACTTAAAAGGGGTGGACCTTTATCTCCTCTGAGGTTCCGATCCAAATTAACTAAAATATACGGGACATCAATATGGGGGCTAAGTAAAAATATACCTTTATTCCATCCTTTTTTGCAAAGAAGAGTTTTCTTACTAAGAATCGAAAATTCCAAATTACTTGAGTGCATTAAAATACCTAAAATGGAACTAAACATGGTACTAAATTGAAAAATTGTTTATGAATATGTCTTCGCCCTCCAAAAATCGGAAATGCCAACTTACAGAACTTTTTATTGGACCAGACATTTCTATCGGCTACAACCTTCATAATAACAAAAAAATAGAAAGCTTCCGTTATACAAAGTCTGTACGAAAACGAGGTCCGATATATAGCATTTTCAATATCATTCATCCCAGGAATGGTATTAATGTACAAAGGTCTATCTTAAATGATTTTATTCTGTCGATTCCAAACTTCGGAAGTTTATATTTGGCAAATCAATTTTTGGCCCCATAATTAAAATTCCTTTTTTTATGTTAAAAAAAACCTCCAATATTTTCCACAAATAAAAACTCTTAAAGCATCCATCCTCCCTCATATATTTCCTATTTCATTCGGCACGTGATTCCGCACTTAATATATAACTTTGTGACAAATATCCACAATGTTGCAACCCTCTCAATGGTTTGACTTCTTTTATGCAAATATCACAACAGAGTCAATATTGAAAAAATGAAACCCACCCGAAAGTTTCGAATGCAATATCATTGAACGGAAATCGTGTTTAAACAATGCAAAGGAAGAGCTTCCAAAAGATTACAAGGTTTCTTTATTTTATTTCATGCATGTTGTTGTTGCTGTTCGAGGTAGCAACAAACAAACGTGTCATTCGTTCATTTATTCATTCATGCAACCCTTCAGTGTTGTTACAAATTAACTATTCATTCATACCTACCATCAAACGACAACGTGTTGTAGCCAAACAAAAAGCTTATTCTCAATGAATGACACGAATGATTGAATAACTAAGGAATGCTGTCATGCCATGGTAAGGTAATCAAGTTAAGGCGAGGGTAGACATGAAACAAAACAAAAAACGAAAAAAAGAATCCAACAGCAAGTGATATACCAGTTAAACTCTGTATTCCTGCCACACTCCTGCTGCATATGACATTATTTTCTCGTCTTTTTGTTGTTGTTGTAGTAGCAGCAGCTTGTTTGGGATTCTGTTTTCAAATCATAGAAATTCCAGAAATTTTTTTTTGCATCTGAATACCGGAAGTTTTAACTTATTGTTGTTGCCGTCGTCGTTGTTGTTGTTATTATTTTTGTCTTTTGTTGTCAGTGCCCTTTTGCTGGTTGGTATCTGTGTTGCTGCTGGCTGACTGAATGACTGCCTGCATTATGCATAGCTTGAAACTTCTGCGTAGTGTTGCATTGTTTTGCAATTCTGGGCCCAAAGGGGGGAAGTATTGATATTTGTAAAAGAATTCGAAATTGTTTTGTTTGCATTATACCAACAACTACAACGGTTGCCATAGGCCATAGACAACAAACAGCATACCAAAAGTGCATAACTTTTTGCCACAGTTGATGTTCTTGTTGTTGCTGCTGCAACCTTAGGCTGTGAATTTGTTGCGTTGCGGTGAAATCAAATTACAAATGATGCGAACTAAGGTAGACTACTATGGGTATTGAACATGAAATATTATTTTTCTTTATAGGGGGGAGTCTAAATTTAATGTACTTTTTTATTTTTATTTTTCTACAAAAAGAGGTTTTGAGATTTTCCAAAACATTTTTCGGCCACACTGTCCTGTCACTTTCTTGATTTTTACTTTTTTACACAACTATGTTGTCAGGGTAAATAAAAGGTTTTGAGATTTTCCAAAACATTTTTGGCCCACACTGTCCTGCCACTTTCTTGATGGGTAAAATACTGGTTCAAAGTATGTCTATTTTTCGAAATAAAATTTAAATAAAGGTAAATTTTTGACGATCTATAAGCATGCCTATTTTGAAAAAGATCGTTTTTATGGTCCACTAGCCGAAATATTTCGGAATAAAAACCGCAAAAAAAAAATAAAGTTATGTGGTAGTTATACTGCTCCGCTCACTGGTTTTAACATAGCTATCATATAAAAGTCCAATACGATTTCTGGTATTTTGATTGTCATTCCTGGTTTTTAGTTGGTAAATTACTTCTTTGCTTTCAGGGTAGGTCCATATTTTGACATATGTCCCATACATAGCACCCGTTATATCATTTCTTCTAAATAAAATTTCAATAAGAGTACATTATTGCCGTTTTTATTTTCCAAGGCGTATTTTCTAAAAGAAGTGGCGGTAGTTTGCCATTTTGGGCCATTACAGGTACATGTTTTTACATAGCACCCATATAAAAACCCGCCCCATTTTTAGCATTCTAATAGTCTTAGATGAATTTTACAAACCAAGTGCCTGTAATGTACTATCTAGTTTTATCAGATGACAAAAAATATTCTGGTAAATTAAACCTCAGTCTGTAATTTGATATTTGGTTCTTTCAGAGAATAAAAAATCTCTTGGTGACAAGTTACCATAGTTTAGTTTTCATATAAAGGTGCCAATTGATTTTAGGAATTTTGATGTTCATCTCATGATGGAGGCATTATACTTTGACATAAAGTCCATCGTTGATTTTGGGTATTTTGAATAACCACCACTTGTTGAAGTGTATGAAGTAAATTCATATTTTAAAATTGTCTCCAATATACAAGTCCCGACCAATTTTTGTGTGTGTTTAGAATTTTACAACTTTTCCTAATTTGGTGTATTGTTTATTTTTTTTCCAAGTTTTTATACTTAATATATTCTCATTTAGTCCCAGATTTGGAAAGTAACCAATTCAATTACAATGACATCCGGTAACTAAAGGAGGACAGGAAAATCTATAATTTTTGGTTTGTTATTTACCTCACTCCACACTTTTGGGATAACTGAATGATTTAAATGATCTTGAAACGTTCGCAGGATAAAAAACTACATTTTTTAATGTAGGATTTTTAATGAAAAATACCTACACTCCCTTGGAATGCGATCGAATTTTCAATATTGCTAATTATTACAAACATTTCAGCAAAACAAACATAAGACACACTAACCAATGTAGTGGCAACAGCCTCTGAATACAATATAAATAAAAAACAAAACATTAAAATAATATCAAGAAAAAACAACATTTGTTTAAAAAGGGGCACATTCCAATGGTATTAGCTCATCTCATCGTCATGTAGACACGATCATGACCACAAGCATTATAAACATAATGAACAGCAGCAATAATGTTATGCCGGTCTGCCTCGTGAATGCCTCCCTGACTGCCTTCCTTCAATATTACAAACAAAAAATCATTAAGAAGAAATCATCATCATTATCACGATTCTAATGGTGACCACAAAGCTTTCAATACTGGTAGCCTTATTACTGGTCTCAAAAAGTCATGATTTCACAAAACCAATTTTCAATAGTTTTAATTTAGAAAATTTGTTATTTCCTTTATTTCGATAATCTTCAATATTAAATTTGTATTAAAAAATTGCTGTTGTTTTCGACAGAAATAATTTAAATAGCACAAAAGCCAAAACACGCACAATCTCAAAACTAATAATTATGGGAAACCCTGCAAAAAACCAAAAAAATCTTGAAACATAACAACAAGCATACTTCCTTAGCCATGTTTGCTGCATCGGAAGTTATAATTTCTTCACAACCCGCATCAACCATAGCAGAGTAGCATCATCTCACGAGACAAATAACACAGAAATATTATTGAAAAACAAGAAAAAAGGAAAACATCATCATTGCATTATACCATGTTACCGGTTGTTGAGAAGTTGTTTCTTTTTTTCAGATGCTCGCTTGTTGCACACAGTATGGTAAGAACCACAACAACTTTACCGGATATCCGCCATAACAAACAACTACAACTTACAAATTGACTCTTTTGCCAGTATCCACAGCGGAATAATTTTGTATTTTTTTTAATAAAGAAAATAACAATATATCTTGACAGACGATATAGATTGATTTATCTTCTTATTGAAAAATAAGAGAATGTGAAGTTCCACTTTGGAAACAAAATGCACAGTAACAGTAGGCCATGTCTAGGAATAACGAAGGTTGCGACATATATGAATTCTATAAAATAATGCGACCAAAGCTTTTACATTCGAACGAACTCAACTTATAATTCGCCGCCAATTACGATCCGCTGGAAAAAATTTTGATAGCTAGTTCTTATTCCAAAATTTGCTGAGGAAATTCAATGCGATATTGCTTTAAGAAGAAAATTTAAAAATCTGACTAAACAGAGAAAACCGGTTAACACAAATTACAGATATTTATAGACTCGCTATATCAGAATAAGTAAGGCATATGAGTATTAACAAATCAACAAATCAACAATCAACAGAATTCAAATTTTAAATTCAAAATTCGCGATAATTGTAAATCAAAGCATGAAAACGTACATTGTCTATGTGATGGGGTAATTGAAAATTTTCAATAGGAAGTTACCAAATTCCACTCACTCGAGTTGGAAAATTCGTCTAAGACCAATAGCATACCGAAAAGGAAGCGTGACCTTTATATTGGGGCTATGTAAAATCAAGGATCTATATGTCTTTACAGTTCAAATGGAGTTTTATCCACCAATAACGCAAAATGCCAAATTTCGGCCACGTCAGTTGGAAAAATGGGCAAAAAAGGAAAAAGGGGGATCATTGTCAAAACAAGAAAACTAAAACTTAGAATGCCAAATTACACCCACTTCAGTTAAAAATGCACTTGGAACCATGAAAAATATATAATAGGGAGGGACCTTTATTTGAGGGTTATTTTCAAATATGGACCTCTATTGTAAGAACGCGGAATGGCAAATTATAGACGCTTCAGTTGAAAAATGCGCATAAGACCATGACAAATACATGAAACTGGACGGAACCTATATATGGGACCTGTGTAAAAATATGGATCTATATTTTAGATATTTTTCGTAGAGTGCACAGGGTGTTAAAATATGAACTAAATTTGTATGCAAAGAACATGGAATGACAAATTCTAGGCACTACGGTTGGAAATGCGGCCATGATTTGAATGGGGCCTATATAAAAATATGGATACTTTTTTTTACATTTTTTTAATTTTTTTCCTTGAAGTTTGTTTCTTACCCACCTAGAACCCAGAATGCCAAATAACAGTTACTTCGGTTGAATGATGAGCCTAAGGACGTAAAAGAAATTCCTAATAGGCGTGGAAGTTTCGTATGAGGGCTATTTCAAAATATTGGTTCTATATTGAAGATTTTCTGCCAAGAAGATTTTTAGCCCCCAATAAACTAGTAATCTCTCTTTGGACCTGATTGACAATTATCTAGGAAAAAGTTCTTTAACCCACCAAGAATCCACAATAAAATAATAAAAATTATGTTTATTCTGAAAATGGGACATGAATTATTCCATTTTAAATAGTTAGCTTCCTATTGCAATTTCCAAAGACTAGCCAGGGGTGTCAGATGAATATTCCAAATTGTTACAAGCGGAATGTACATAAACACGTGCCGGAAGAACCAGTTCGAATTTACAATACTTCTTAAGCAAGCCTTTTGGACAAGTGCGATAGAAACGGCACCCTTTTTTTGCGACCTGGCCCTCATTTTTGTACCCTGATCGGAAAAGTTTCGTTAGCTATGTGAATGCTACTATAGAAGAAAACTAGACAACAGTGCATTGATGAGAATGCCTTTGACATTTCATGTAAAAATTACAGAAAGTCTTAATGGAGAAATCTTGCAGAAATCTTCAAGTGGCAAAAGTCGTTAAAAAAATTGTAATCCAGATTTAAAAAAATGAGATAGATATCCCCAATATGTCTCCCATTAAAAATATCAATAAAGCCATTCTTATATCAAAAAAAAAGTGTTCTGTATACCGATCATTTATATATAATATTTTTAAATGGAAAAGAAAATTAAATCACAAAATTGCAACTCCGACGTGGAACGTGATGTCGTGGTCAGTGTCATTCAGCATAAGTTGAAACTTAATGGTCAAACCAAAAAATGACTTTGGCTTGTGGTGGTGTTTTTTGTTCGTGCTGATGAACATGAACAACGCGTCCACAATAATGAAGATCAAAATAATAACGATGATGATGATGATAATGATTATGGCGATGGTCAACTTAAGTGCCATTAATGGAATTAAGGCAAACACCAGTAGCAAGCCATTCCATTCACATTAAATGTGGCAGCAACAGGCTAAAGAAGAAATTCATTTAGTTCGGTTCGTTTTTTTATTTTGGGTTTTTGGCTTCTAGGGTATTTTTCCAATACATGGATTTTTGTTGTTGGTATTGTTTCTTTTTTTCGTTAAAAATTACTATACTTAACAACGAGGAAGGCCCAAAACGAAACACATACATACATATGTGAATATATTCGATTTATATGATTATATGTATATTTTATGACCGACAAACAGATATACGGACAACGGAGTTTAACGTACAACACAAGTCAACTGCCACTGCTACCGGTGTTACGTCCAACAACCATATAATGACCATCATTAACATACATAGAGACCCTCAGACAAAAATGAAGAAAATAATGAAACATATAAACATAAGATGAACATCAGCAACAGCTCCAACAACCTAGAGGCAAAGCCATCGTTTACCAATGGAAATCCAAATGTTTGAAGTAGAAAAAGGTAAAACCCGTCCTAATCATTGATTTCCATGTGGTGACCACGTTGTTATTGATGATGAAGATGACAGAAAAAAAGCGAAAACAAAAAGACGATTATGGTGACCATGGTGTCGAAGATGATAGTAAGCATAGCTTGGGGTTCTGAAGCTTAGGAGTAAACATTTGGAAGTTTTGTAAATGATTTTTACACACACACATATATATAAACAATCAAAAAATAATATCATACAAGAATTTCCATTTCATAAACATTCCACTAAACCACGATAATGACAACCATCTCCGTTTAACAAAGTGACAAATACATTGCATACCTTAAGGGGCAACACGACAATAACCATCAGTGATGTTCACATGCTTATATTTAGGCGATTATTTATTAAAAACAGCTGATAAATCTATTTATTTTTCACAATACTTATCTTGAAAGTGCTCTAAGAAATCTTTAGATTTTTAAGGGTTTGTGTTTGTTCAAAAAAATAAAATGGTAAACATTTTGAAATATATCGTAATATGTTTTATATAAAATCATACCTTTTAATATAAACTATTCAAATAAAGCTATGAAATATTTAATTCTGTCTCAAATTTAAAAATATTTTCATTGTTAAATTGTATTTTCATATAAAATTCTAATTATTGCTGTAATTATAATTATTAATATTTACAAATCCAAAAAGTTACCTTTAATCCTGAACATAACCTACATCTGTATACCTGTAAATATATAAGTGTGTGTGTTGATATTTTATCTATGAACAAAAAAATCTCCTACTATATTTAAACTTAATGCACTGTTATAAAAATAACATTACTATGTATGAAAAAAATGTATACTACACTTAAGGACCCTATAAGGATCCTTGTTATTTGATTTTAAAGTACTTTACGGAATGTGTGCAAAAAATAACTGTCCCCCATAAAGAAACTATTTGAACAATGTTAAATATTTGTATTTTATTTAAATTGAACTTTTCTTGGTTTTTGGTATATAATGCACACATAAACAGGGTGCTATGTGTGCTTGTATGTTTAGAACATTTTGTTGGTGAAAACTTAATTCTACAGTATGTTAAAAAAGTGTCAGATTTATATATCTGTAAAGATCATTAAAAGGCAGAAGACAATACATCGAAGAGGTCTTCATTAAAATATTAAAATATATTACCTTTTAAATAATGGTTTTCAAAATTGCTATGGGTGTATGTGCGGGTCAATTGAATATTTCTCTGACTTACACATAGAAAACAGCTGGGGGGAGGTACCAGAAGGAGTGGACCAATGGTCTCATCTTCGGACTCGATTTATATATACTGAAAATGTTGACCATTTGTGGTTCAATTCTTCGGGTTTGGTTCGAACCGCTTAGACCGTTAGCATAAAATTAATTTTCAGCAAAATGTTGACCATTTTGTGTGGGGAGGTATCAGAAGAAGTGTACTCATCTTAAAACTTGAACTATGGAAGAAATATTACGATGTGCAAACTTTGAATGAAATCGGTTATTCCCTTCGAGAGTTATTGTGCCCACTAGCCGGCAGGACATCTGTAAATCGACTCCAAATTATCTGAAACGGATTTGGTCCCAAGAAACATTTGGTCTGAAACCAGTATTTTTTGCATTTACCCTCATTAGCCATAAAGTTGATTGTATAAAAATAATAAGTTGATAAGATATTGTCTTCAGAAGAAACAAATGTCCCTCTGAAAGTGTAATTGCCAATTTCAAAAACTCATGACGATATAGCTTATTGATTTCAGAAGCGCCGGAGACGTGTTTTTATTAACCGGGACCTTTATATTGGGTCTTTGTCATTGCAAATTGTCTGTCTATAGTTTTTTTTGTTTAAAGAAATGGTATTATATTCAAAATTGTAAATATGAGTCCCACCCTCTAAGAATTTGCAATATAAAATTATAGCCCTTTCGGTTGGAAAAATGTGGGTAAAAAGATTAAAATGTGGAAAGTGGGGCGGTGACGAAGTACACAATACCATGATTGGACATGTTCTCTATAAAATTATGTGGGAGATTTTGGGCCTTGGGTCTCCTTTAAAAAATACGTGTACCAATAAACCGAAAAAAACTGTAATCTACAGGTTCCTTGGTGATATCACCTTCGGGACTAAACATGGCGAATATCTTCCTTTATTCTTCAACTCTTCCAACTACATAGCATTTAAAATCTTAAAGAATCTGTTTAGATCGTCTTTACGATGGCGTACACCCTTCAGGATACATGTAAATCTAGAGACATTTTACAGATAATTGAACACACCCTCCTCTAACTTTCCTGTCTCAGGCGCCACTACACAAACAAAACGCATTCAAGGATATTTAAAAATATCTACAAAATTCTCCTTTAAAAAAATAATTCTTATACACTTTTTAAACACTGTATTATCTTTTTTCCTCTTTTCATTAGACTATTTAAATATTTAAAGTTTTGTAAATTGTGTAAATATCATGACCCTTTTTGGCATGGTAACTCAATGAGCCGAAATACATTGTGGGACATTTATTTACTATCATCGTCTGATACCTAAAAATGGTAAAAAAAGATGTTTTAAAAGAATACTCCGGAGAAATCACGTCCATTCATATTTGCCTTGTGCTAAAAGAAATACACCCCAAAAAAATAAAGGTCCATTTATTTGACACTTTACGACCAACACACACATCTAACCTCCTTTTTTCCGGTGATAAAAGCTATTCTTGCTTAAGAGTGGTTGTAAAACTTAACAAAAACAAAATGTGATATCGCATTTGCAAGTGAATAACTTAACATATGTAAATACATACCGACAAAAATCTACACATGTGTACATAAAGCTTACATATATACAGATAACATGTTGAATATTTCAACAAATGTAATCCCTCTGACCAGGGTACAAAAACGAACAGACACAGGTTTGGTAGAAATAGTCACAAAGATGGTTATCATTGTGTTGTAGAACAACAACAATAACACAACATGGACATGATTGACCATCGTTGTAACTGTTGTTGTTGTCGAGGTTTTTCTTTGTATTCTAAAATTGGAATTTGAAATAAAATTCCATGTAAAATCACAAAGCACATAAAACGCCCTCCTGTCCTCCACAGGATACCTTTCACATTTTGTATAGAATTTTATTAAAAATGTGCCATTGAAAATTACAATACATGATTTTATTTGCATATCAAACATACAACATGTCCCACGCGCCACTCATCACATCTCGGCTGAAGTGGACAACAAATGTTGTTACATTTTCATTAAAAGTTATTTTTAAAATTCACAATTTACAATGGTGATATAATAGAAAATTGTATTTATTTTAACCCCTTGTCCTCCTCTCTTGTTGTATATTTACAGAACTCTGAAGATGATTTGCCCATTTGCGCCCCCAATGCGGTTTGTTCGAAAATCGATTTATATGAAACACCATGGATCGAGAGACAATGTCGCTGTCCTGCTGTTAACCGCTCACCAGAAATTATCATTCATCATCATCACAAGGACACAACATCGCATTCCAATCACAATTCCGAAAAATATCACACTTTCTATGAACATTCCAAACTAATGCATCAACAGCAGCAGCAGAATAAACATTTGTTGTTGGACGCTGCCAGTTTTGTGGGCGACAAGAAATTCGATAATTTACACTTGAAGAAATTAATGCATAAATTGGGTGCAGTCTATGAGGATGATTTGAATTTGCCAACAGACTATCATAAACATCATCCGGAAACTAATTCGGCCTTAGATGATTCAAATGAGTCGTCGTTGTACTACACAGATGAGCTGAAGGATAATGAATTTCCCATTCATTTTTCGATGAAACGTCAACATTTATATTCCAATTCACCACATATGAGACATTCCGGTCATATGGGTGGTAGTCATGGTGGAAAGATTTCCTATATTGGTGGTTGTCCCAGTGGTTTGGGTATTGAAGATGGTCATACCATAGCTGATAAAACGCGGCATTATAAAATGTGTCAACCCGTTCATCGATTGCCAGTTTGCAGGTAAATAATAATATTTTCTAGAAAATTTGGAAAACAAATATTAATTTTTATTATTTTTATATTAGGCATTTCCGGGACTACACCTGGACCTTGACCACATCGCCGGAAATGAATACAACCGAACAAATTGTCCATTGTCGATGTCCGAAAAATTCCGTAACATATTTAACAAAACGTGAACCTTCCGATGATGGTAATGGTGGTTATAAATATTTGTTTGCGTGTTCACCATTGACGGTAAGTTAGAAATCGGTCAATTTTGTATAAATAGAAAATATAAATATAACGCATTTGTTATTGTGTGCTGCATACTTTTAGGAAGTACAGATGATATGCAAAAGATATAAGTTAGCTGTAAAGGCGAGTTTAAACTGTTTTTAGATTTATAAAAGGCGAGTTTATAGCATCAAAATGATACAAAATTGAGTGGTCAGCTGTTATTTGTTTACGTATACATAAAATCATAATTAGCTAAACATCATATGATACTTTTAGGAAGTACAGATGATATGCAAAAGATATAAGTTAGCTGTAGCTTAGATTGAAGGCGAATTTAAACTGTTTTCTAAGTCGACTCCATTTATATCTCTAAGTACAAAAAATTCCATCTTTTTAGACTAGCATCAAAATGATATAAATTTGAGTGGTCAGCTGTTATTTGTTTACGTATACATAAAATCATAATTAGCTAAAAATCATATGATTAGCTAATAAATGTAATGTTACCCCTAAAAGTATGCACAATACCTTTCACAATGCATTAAATTGTTATGTACACCAAATAGTTTTCTATTACTCAATCTTTTACCCCATAAATTTACTTAAATATTAATTAAATCATTTTTATTATATTTCTTCTACAGCGTCTTCGTTGCCAACGAAAACAACCTTGCAAATTATTTACGGTGAGAAAGCGGCAAGAATTCATCGATGAAGTCAATATCAATGCCCTGTGTCAGTGTCCCAAGGGTCATCATTGTCCCAGTCATCATACGCAATCCGGTGTAATCGCTGGCGAAACATTCCTAGAGGATAATATACAAACATATTCTGGCTATTGTATGGTCAACGATTGAGAGTAGATGTTCGGATGACCAGCAAGCAGCAAGCAATCACCAGCATCATACCATCTATACCTGTTAGAATAGAAAATAGAACGCGCGCGCAAGATAATGATTTTTTCTGAGAAAATCGTTACATTGTTGTCATAGACATTGTTTAAGTTGTAGGGATTACGTTTTATGTTTTTAATTATTTTTAAAAATTGAATTGTTCTAAGTTATGCGGACAGACGGACAAAAACACACACACACACAATTAAAGGGCTGGAAGAAAAACAAACGAATAATTTTGAACAGGTTCAAAATGTTTTAAGTTCATTATTATTTTATTAAAACAAATATATATGAAAAACATCAAGTTTTTTTAACGACTGAGCCATTAGAGTCTCAATCCTTAAAAACAAAAAGAAGAAGCAGAAGAAAACGTATAGAAACCAACAAACGCACATCTACATGCATCTTAACTATGAAAAAACCAAAATTTCTCTAAGTGTAAGCCTTGTTATTTAAGTTTTATATAAACAACAAAAACAAAATACGAATACAAATATTGATATAAATTTTAAACAAAAGTCTATTTAACTGCTATAAATATCTATTGCAAAAACGAAAAACACAAACATTTAAATACCAACAAATATTTATTACTCTTGTATATATAATTTAATGCGATAATAATATAAATAAACATAATTTATATAAATAATAATGCCTACGAAAACAAAAACCCGAAACAATGTATAGAGGAAAAACACAAAAACTTACTAAATTGTAATTATTAATTAAAACAAAACGAAAAACAACAAAATCTTCCGTAATTTTTTTACTCCACGAGTGCCAAAATAAACAGAAAATTATTACAAAACAAACACACACACACAAGTATATTTTTTTATTGCTAATCGAGGAATTTGTGAGGTTGGAAGGCCACAGCTGTTTTAATATTTGTGACTGACTTTTTTGAAAATATCGATGTTTATATATTTACTGTGCAAAAGGGGGTAGAAAATTCCTCATGGGCAAGAAAGACCTTGGCGAGTATACATTGAATCCAAAAGGACAAATTGGCCATAGGTCAAGGGTTTGAGTTATGGCGTGATGTGTTTTTTCATGGCAACTTTAAAGTTCATGAAGAAAGAGTTTTATATCTTTGACAAATCAAATGAGAAAGTTTTTTTTTAAACTATATCAAGTCTTTGTGTATATTTTTCGACCTTATTTTTTACCTCTTACCTTTCTGTGAAAAATTATAGCGGCAACAATATTCACATATATATTTTCATCCGATTTCAGGTTTAAGATGCACCAAATCGGTAATATACAACGGATGGCGATGAAATTTGGTTGGTATAATTTTTTTTGAGTCTGCAAATAAGAGTGTCGAATTTGGAAGAAATCGGTTCAGATTTGGATATGGCTCAAATATATATGTTCTATCCCATTTCACGTCTAAGTAACTCAAACCCACAAAATCCATTCGATCAATGTAAAATTTAATTTGAATGTTTTTTTATAGGCTAAAAACCACTCAGAAAATTTTGTTTCAAATCGGGCCCGATTTAGATATAACATCCATATATATGTTCCATCCGATTTCACGTTTAAACCACGCCAAAATCACAATATACACACGATCATAACGAAAATCAGAAATGTCTCAGCGAAATTTGATTCAAATCAGATCTGATTTAGATATAGCTCTCATATATATGTTCTATCCGCTTTCATCTTAAATCACTCGTTTGCATTATACCACCATTTTGAAATGTTTTATTCTAGAAGGCAAGCTAGAGCTTCATCCGCAGAAAGTGCAATAGGCTTTTGGGGTTCTTGGGGTGTCACGTTTCTTAGTTGAAAGGTCAGTAGCTTGTTTTCTTTTACCAAATTCAACGTTTTTATTAGGTGCCGGTTTTTTTTCCGAACAATTCTTAAGCAAAACATTTAAATCCGAATATAGCCATTCATGATTTTTGTCTTTGAAAATATTCATGTTTCTCTGTGACCTTTTTACCAAATTTGCGATAATTTTCAGCAAAATAAATGAACTGTTCTCTCTTTCATCCAAAATGTTGTCGACATCAATTTTGCTCATTAATGCTTAAAAACAGCATCAGTTTTTTTCTTTTTGTTGTCTTCTTTTCGCCATATTTCAAAAAGATCGATCGGAGGTTGACTAGAAAAAGAGGCATTACTCGCAAAACGCAGAAAATCGCAACTTGAAACAAATTGAAAATAACTCATTAGTTATAACTTAATTTATGTGCAAAATTTCAAATAGGTCATATTGAGTCATTTTTTTTAAAGTTTACTGAAAGTCAATATATCAAATTACTTTAACTCTTTAAAGTCTTCATAGGCTAAAGGGTTATTTTCAAGTATAGTGTCGCAAACATAAAAATGTTTTGATTGAATATAAATATGCTCACTTGTATCTATTTTTTCCATTTTACACTAATTAATTATTGTAAATACAATCGAAATAATACGCACTCAAAGTTGACTAAGCACCACAGGAATATAAGCATATTTATAGAATAAATTGTACTGAGCGACTTCCACGGCCAGATGTGTAACGGTATTTCACATTTAGCACTAATAAAAATCACGTCTCTATATTTTGGAGTGTTCTAAATAGAAAAACAACAACAACAACTCGTGAAAAGCGACACTTTGATTTTTTTCAATTTTGCACAGAAAAACCGGTCGTTTGACCTATAGTGTAATGTACCGACCTATTTTCGGTAATTTTGATAATTTTCTGCATATGTGCCAGCCTCCAAAAACGAGCCATGTGATATTACAATCAATTCTATTAAAAAACGTCCCGGACCTCTCTCTGGAGGCTATCCCGAAACACGGCCCAATATTGATAATTCTTGGTATGGAGATTTCCTGCCTAATGAGAATCCAAAATATCAAATTGAAACCACTTCGGTTGAATAACGTTCCTAATGTTACCAAACCAACGAATAATTGATGTTCCGCTGTGATAGGCAGATTTTTTCCAATGAAAATCCAAAATATCAACCAATTCGGTTGGAGCTAGCCTAAAAAGAACAGATATATTTCAATACCAAAAATCCTAGGAATATAAGCAATGTGCAGAATTTCAAAGATCTGTCATCAATATTTCGAGCTATATCGTTATTTAATCAGACAGACGGACATGGCTAAATCGAAATAGAATTTTATTCTGATTATGAATAAATGGATATTAGGTGAATATTTCTAGGTTTTGCAAGCAGATTTTAAGAAATACAGATTTCATTCTTAGCTCTAAGCGAAATTCCTTCTATAAACTTTTTAGCACTTTTATTTGACACTTGTTTTACATTTTTTAGCACTTTGTAGCATTTTTAAACCGGGATGAGGAAGAATGTTCTTTTGAGCAGGAATAATTTCTCCTCGGAATAGTTATGAAAAAGCCCAAAGAAATAAAAAAACAAAATATTTTAGAAAAATAATTTTCAACCAGTGAGCGGAGCAGTATAATCGGACGGGGTCGACCACAAGTTCTACGAAAACCTAGCTTTCTGTGGCACTACATTCTAAGCTATGGTAAAATTTCGCGATATTTGCACCCTCTTGACCGACTAGAGGTCAACAAATATTACTAATATTCAGTAATGCTCTTCTAATTACTTGTCCATATTCCTTTCAACGTGGGTTGTGTTCTGATGTTCGGCTTTTAATTGTGGCCTATAGATCGACTCGAAAAAAACACACAAATTAAGTTTTCGGTCCACTTCATCCCACTATTATTATCTGATGATCATCGAAAATTATAGGCGTTCTCCTTGACCATACCTGGATCCTCGTGGAAAATTTCGTAATGGGTTACTAAATAATATCTGAATACGTAAACACGTGTAATTATTTAAGTGTAACTCCCACATTCGAGTTCATGCGAAAATACAATTTGTATCAATTTAAAAGTCAAGCACTCCTCTTGAATATACTATCAACTTCTCGGGTCGATGTCCTTCAGGAGTAAATATATACGCTATAGAATACAAATTTTGTAATTTTTCACACAAAAGTCAGGGTCCATTTAACCCGCTAAATATTGACCGATCTTTATCAACACAGGCATGCTTATTCTTTGGCCCGATCCCCTTCTCCATGTAAAATTCCGCGATGTTCGGACCATAATTGCGCCCTCTGGAGCTACCAGAAAATCAGACAAAAATAAAGTTTTTGGTCCATTTCATGCCTTAAATATTAACCGATCTTTATCAAAAACAATAGGGGTCTTCATTGGCCAGAACCCATCTTACATCCACAATTCGTGAAGATTGATCCATAACTGCGGCCTGTATCGTGTTTACAACTTATAATGGACAGACGGACGGACACACATGTCTAGATCGACTCAGCTAGTCGAGATATGACGATCGGTATACTTAAAGGTGGGTCTAGGACCAATATTTCACGGTGTTACAAACTCTTGGGTCTGCACAATGCTATAATACCCTGACAACATAGTTGTGTAGGGTATAAAAATGACAGAATTTTATTGGTTAAAATTCGGTATAGAATTTGGAAGCGAATCTTACCAAGAACAGTGTTGTTTGCTGGTTAGTATAAAAGTAAGTTTATTTACAATGAAAAAAAGGGAACAACCATTGGTAAACAGAAAACATTTGCATGTAGTACCAAAAGAGAGATTCATATTTAGGCGAATAGAAGAAAAACTTGAAAATAGAAAATAGGGTGACCAGCGTGGTTAACCAAATCAGTGATTTCTCGAATTATAAGTTGAGTTTATGCAACTATATCATCGGAAAGCCAGTTTACCTTTCACAAAAGTTCATATTAATTGGAATTCGACTCAGTGGAAAAATGAAAGGGTCATGTCACAGTACTGAATAATGGTATTGGGCTCTTTTTCTTTTATGGAGTTTGATATATTTACGAGATGTATGAAGTAATGATTGAATTGTTTATACAAAATGAGTTGGAAAACGCTATGGCTCCCTTCACTGAAGGATATATATCGATTGTTTGGGTGTTTCAACTTGACAATAACCTCAAAAAAACCCCGAAGCATGTTAAAAATTTGTTGCGGTAGTCAAGAATCAGGGTTTTTATAGAAAAATGTTTGGAGTATTATAGATAGCAAAAACAAAAGAGATCCACAAACTAACAAACAAATCTCTTCCCATAGGTTCATGATGCGAGGAATAGTATATCCCAAGATCAAATTGAGCGTATTATAAATTCCGCCGTAATGAAAAATAATGCTGTCGATTATTTTTTATTTATTTATAAAAAAATAGAAAAGATGCTTTAGTTTTGACCAAGCAAAAATTGGGTCAATTTAGTTTTCCATAGAATATTTTTTATTTCAAAAAAAAAATTGCATTTATAGTTTTTGTTTTTTTTTTTAACAAGAATAAACTTCCTATTTATTTCTGAAAAAAAGTTACAGGACATTTATTCAGTTTGGAATTTCAGTTACTTTAGTTTTGGCCACCAGTGTATTTCATAATATTTTGAAGCCGGATTATATCTGTTTTTTATTTATTTTTTTTTTTTCATAATATAATTATTGAACTCGCGATTTTGTGTGCCATATGCACAGCTTCACATTAATATTCATCCAAATTTGAATATGTCATTCGATAGATCTATTAGTTTTACGTAGATTCTTGAAATAGACTGTAATCGGATGTGAATAAAATTATTCCCGGAAATACTTTAGTTCTTTGATTTTTTGAACATTGGCCTGCAAAGCCTGCATTATACGTTATATTAACCGACGATAAGAAACACCATACCATAGCTATATACATATTAAACTTGTTTAAAGCGCTTGCATCATCTTCTAGTGTTTTTGTAATTTTAGAATAATATTCGCTACGATTTTAAATACACGCATATACGTTGTTTGTTTGCCATCTGTGTTAATAAAAGGTAATTATTTTGATTGGGTAAAAACATGAGCGCCTAAAATTAGACTATAAATTTGACTATTGTGTGGTTCTTGACTTCAATATTATGTGATCGTATTGCTATTACGATATCGTGTCAATGTATATGTTAGCCAATAGAGGGCTTTATATATAAATTATAAACATATCGAACTTTTATAGTAGAGGTTAATAAAAGTATTAAAAAGGTTTCAATTTTGTTTATTAATCTTTGCCGTACTAGTTGTTCAATGCATGTTCGTCATGTTTTGTTTCGGTCATCCTTTTCACTGCTATTATCAGTTTACGAAGAAAATGAATATATAATGGCTATATCGAACCATGTATCGACCATATACCATACAAATTTTTAGAAACTTTGTATGTTATTTTATGTTATTTGTATGTTATGTTATAAATTTGTGCCTTTAGAAATTCCACATTCGTACTGAAGTGTACTAAATATCATCTCATATAAAACATTTAGCGATGAGTTGCATATACAAAACTGCAATAACTTAATTTTATGTAATAATTAGGAAAATTATGTATAAAAAACCTAAAAAGTTACTCCTTATGCCCAAGGCTACCAAATTAACTATATGGGCTACCTAATTAACCCGAATAGCGCTGTAATTATTTTTTTCGAATTTTGGGACGACACTTTCAGCGTCTCTACATTGTGGGTCACTGAATCCAATAGTTTGATTAGTATCCCTTTTTTCTTATCAGGATAATCTTTAGGATTAATTTCAACTCACAAATAACATTGATGTCAGTTGTATTAGTATTAGTTATCAGTAGTTCACACCAGAGTTTTTATTGATCTCTTATGAGTGTGACCATATGGTCACGCTAGCACAACTCGGGTTAACGAATTTTTATATGGACTTTGTCAAAACATGAAGTGATATTGAAATGTTTCCGGAAATATGATTTTTACCTTCAAAGTTTTCGAAATCGTAAATTACAATACCGTCGGTTTGTAAATACTACAAAAATCCTTAAATACATGAAATAGGGTGGTATCGATATATCCAGTTTTAACGCCAAACATCATTGGAAGGGGTTGAAATGTGTGTAAACTGCGAAACTTGTAACACTGTTTCAAAGAATTTTCAATATTGTCCAGTTATAAAAATATTTCCAATATGTTAATATAAACAAATAATAAACACTTCTGAGGCGAAATTAAAACGTTAGGGAAATCCGGCACTCAAGAAAGTGAAATGCATTAGTTATGGTTAAAGTTCATTATAATCGTATAATAATATAATGAAACAAAGACTAATCTAGCATCCGAAGACAACATAGTTTGAGCTGACAAAACGCATGTTCAAACTCAACTTTACTTTTAATATGCTTCAAATGCATCATGACAAAGCAATTAAAAATCGTGCTGATGCAGCATCTTTACACTTGACCCAAATGATTACGGGATATAGAAAAATACTCTTTCTTTTAGAAAAGATCATAATTTGTTCACAAAAATTTGAATTTTTTATTTAAATGTATAAGGTGGTTCCAATTCACAGTCGTACATTTCTAATGCATTTTTCTTTGTGGGTGGATT
Source organism: Musca vetustissima (assembly GCF_032173495.1). Classification (NCBI taxonomy): domain Eukaryota; kingdom Metazoa; phylum Arthropoda; class Insecta; order Diptera; family Muscidae; genus Musca; species Musca vetustissima. The sequence continues at coordinate 184,522 of NW_026880481.1, forward strand.
GAAGTGAATCTTATTGTAACAACATGTTTATAAGTGTTGCATGTTTAATTCTTTTTGGTTCATGTTTATAATTAAATTTCACTCATTTAATAACCATGTTATTTGTACATCTTAGATATTATTGTTTGTAGTAATTGTTATAAAACAATTTCAAATAATCAGTATGAAATAAAATTATGTACTATATGTTTACCTGAACCAAGAAAATCTGGAATGTAATAGTCTTACCTGTAATGAAAGTAAAAAAAATATTAATATTAAAAAAAACACTAAATAATTCAAATTTAAATAAAAATACAGAAAATATTAAAAAAACACATTAAAACTATTTTTCTTCTCCAAATTCGACATTCGTACTAAAAGTAAGAAATGTTGTAAAAAGCTAGCAAATGTGACCATTGAGAATTAGTTGCATATTTAACATTAAAAAAACTTTAATAACTAATTTTTGGTTTTCGAAAATTGTGTGTAAAAACAAAAAAATGACTCTTTGTATCTTGGGCCATTAAATAACTAAAATGGTGCGGAATCATTAGATTATAAACCTTTCCTACACATTTTTTATTGCTAATTAAAAAAAATTTTTTTATCGCATATTCTGTTAAAAATCACAATAATGGGTTTTAACCTCGATTTACTGTGGTACTGTATATTACGTCATTGCGTTCTTCTGACGCCGTCTAAGATTTCCATTGAACAGTTTGTCATTTTCAACATAAACGCACTCAGTACGGTTTGATGCAGGGTTACCGTTGTGCGACTAAAGTCGCAATTTGCAACCTTTTTGATGACTTGTGACTATATGTGCAACTTTTTAATTATCTTCTAATTTTGCCACTTTTTAAACTTTGTGCGACCTTTTTGCACCTTTTTATTGCTCAACAATATAAGTTCTATTCTTTTTATACCCTCCACCATAGTATGGAGGGTATATTAGTTTTGTTTTTCCGTTTGTAACGCATCGAAATACTCATTTCCGACCCTATAAAGTATATATATTCTTGATCAGCGTAAAATTCTAAGACGATTTATGCATGTCCGTCTGTCTGTCTGTCTGTCTGTTGTAATCACTCTAGCGTCTAAACGAATTGAGGTAGAGCCCCAAAATTTCGCATAGAGTCGTCTTTTGTCTGCAGGCAGGTCAAGTTCGAAGATGGGCTATATCGGTCCACGTTTAGGCATAGCTCCCATATAAGGATACCCCCCAATTTTCGGTATTTTGAGGTTCTTGAGCGTGTTTTTCAACCGAATTCGCTGAAATTTGGTACTTTGAGTTCTTATTGGGTAGCAAATATCCCCACTAAAAATTATAAATATAGGTCCATTTTTTCGGACAGCCCCAATGTAAGGGTAACCCCAAAATTTCGGTATTTTGAGGTTCTTGAGCGTGTTTTTCAACAGAATTCGCTGAAATTTGGTACTTTGAGTTCTTATTGGGTACCAAATAAACCTACTAAAAATTATAAATATAGGTCAATTTTTTCTGGTACCCCCCATATAACGGTACCTCTCAATTTTCGGTATTTTGGGGTTCTTGACCGCGTTTTTCAACGGAATTCGCTGAAATTTGCTATATTGGGTTCCTATTGGGTAATAAATTTTTCCACAAAAAATTATGGATATAGGTCCACTTTTTCTGGTAGTCCCCATATAACGGTACCTCCTAATTTTCAGTATTTTGGGGGTTTTGATTGTATTTTTTCGCCGAATTAGCTGTAATTTAGTATTTTGAGTTCTTAATAGGTACCAAATCTCCCCACAAAATATTATGAATGTAGATCCATTTTTTCGGATAGCCCCCATATAAGGATACCCCCAATTTTCGGTATTTTGGGGTTCTTGAACGCGTTTATCAACCGAATTTGCTGCAATTTTGTATTTTGTAGTCGTATATGGTAACAAATCTCCCTACCAAAAATTATTAATATTCGCCCCCTTTTTGGGGTAGTCCCCATATAACACCCTTTTTTATATTAAAATAGTTATCTGATTTGTTACGCGTTTTAATTTTGGTTCTAAGACTCTGTTGTAATCATTTCACCTGCGGAGGATAGCGAGATAAAAAATTAGAACATAAGGTTCGATAATGAACTATAGCCGCATTTAGACCTAGCCCCTGTGTGGAGGTACCAGAAGAAGTGGACCGATATTCCCCATCTTCGAATTTGAACTAAGTGTGGAAGAAATAATAAGATGTGCGAGGTTTGAATGAAATCCAACTTTACTGAAACGGATTTGGTCCAAAGAAACATGGGGTCTAGAACCAATATTTCGATGAGGCACATTTTCATTGTGTTAAAGTGTATACACCGTCATTAGCTGCAAGGCTGAAGGTATTATTATCCATTAAAATTTTCTGAAATTTGTATTGTTGTTTACATTATGGTTTACATAATCCGTTTTTAGAAATGTCGGTATAGGTCCACTTTTTGACATGTTCCCTATTATTTCATTTCTAGTACCTGCCCGTATATCTATGGTGGAGGGTATCCAAAGTTCGGCCCGGCCGAACTTAACGCTTTTTCACTTGTTTTATTTGGTATAGTGCATTTATATTGTACTGGATTTAGTGTACATTATTTCACATATATGTCAAATAAATCCTCATAGATGAGGTTAACCCGGTAAAAGTTCAAATGTACATGCTGTTCAAATTCAAACTAATTTCAATTTGAATAATTTGTAGACATCGCTATTGTTAACGCCGTACACTGCAATTATGCGACACAGTAGTTTGATAAGTTGTTTGTTGTATTGTGTTAACTTTTGATCATTATTCTTTGATAAACGAAAACTACGACATTGGACAAAGAGGAGTGCAATTAGATATATAATTAACAAGTGAAAAAAGTGTTAAGTTCGGCGGGCCGAACTTTGGATACCCTTCACCATAGGAATGCGTACAGTTACGTGAAATGAAAATATGGGGAACATACCAAATGTGGACCTATAACGACAATTCTACTGATCGATTGTTCGATTTTAGGTGAATAGTGCACCAAAGACCCAAATTTAAGCAGGTTGGTTTTATATAGGGATTATGCCCAAAAGCGGGCTTTAAACGAACCTTTATATTTACATCTACATAATTTTGCCGCACATGTATTAACCTTGCCCCACAGCAGCGCTTCTGCGGAAAGATTTTTTTTTTCTAAATTAGGACTAATGAAACAAAATTAACTAATTGGTTAAATGTAACAACTTGTGGGTCCACGCTATCAGCTCTGAATTTGCTAGATGTAGGAATAGAGGAATGGAATCCCAGTGATCATCTTGTACAAAAATACAGAAACGAAGTTAAAAAAAAATTAAATTATAATAATTTAATTTTGTATTCTTTTTATTGAATTTTTATATAGTTTTATATTTTTTATGTTCTTTGTTTGAATAAAAACTTCAAAATTAATCTGTGCGACTTTTTATTGAAATTCTGACTTTTCTGTGCGACTTTTTTGTATGAAAATGACTTTTTGTGCAAATTTTTAAAAATTCACAGCGGTAACACTGGTTTGATGTGTTGTGTTGTTGCAAAGAAATTTAAAAAAAAAAAAGAAAGACGGTGCATTTATATTTTTTATAAGATCGCCATAGGTGATGAATGGTGGGTATATTTTTATAAGCACGTAATAAAGCTGCGCACGACTTTGCGGGTCCTCGAAGACGAGCCAAATCAAACCAAACATGATCGGGAAAGAAGCACATTCTTGTTCGACTAATTCTTCGACAAAAATGGTCAGCAATGCTTCGTCCTGTTGAGCGGTTATTCTTGAAAATTGAGGCAATAAAAATTATAAAATTTAAACTGAAATTTTTTGCAATCATTGACTGTTTCTATGTAGTTATTATAATCGGATTAATATTTGCTGTCACTTTTTGGTCGCTATGTAATTTCTCCCACTGTGATTCGATTATGCTTATCGCTCTAGTAATAGGAAGACTTAGTTTGGGGTCAATTACTAAAGAGAACTAATACAAATTCATTCGACTCTCCAGAAGAAAAAAAGTTCAGAGATAATGTGCAGGGATGGAAAATCAATTTTGATCTATTTTCAATTATTTTATATTTAATTTTAAAAAGTACACAAATTGTATTTTCTAAAAGTATAATCATTACTAGAACACATATGGGCATTTCCGGAAAAATGTAAACCAAAATCGAAAAATTTGTTTTCTCAATTCTGCTTAAATACATGAAATAACGGAAATAAAATGCAAAGAAAGACCACATTTTACATTTTTTATTCTTGTTCTTAGCGTAAAACTAATTTAAATACTATAAATGCAGACACTGCAGAAATAAAAATGTCTCGTGAGTTACCGAGAAAAATCCTTCGCAAATAAAGGATATGCTAAATTTTGAAATTTTTAAAGTGCAATAATAATGCTTGATATCTCTTATTCATGTAAAGAATATCAAAACTTCAAAATATTCACACAATTCGCCGGGTTTTCCCATTATTAGCAATGCTATCTAAATGCATGTATATTAGAAGTCGCATGAGTGACCGCTCTTTTGTGGCTTTTATCTCAAAAGTTAAAAACAGGAGGCTCTCAATTTTTTTTACCACTGATAGTAATCCTAAAGTTCTACAAAAATGTATTAAGGGAGAATTGTAAAAAATTTAATGGTTTTTGATTTATTTAACATTTAAAGTTTGATTTTGCCTTTGAAAGTCGTGTTAGTGACTGCGGAAGTGCCCATATATTGAGGTTGAGGCGAACCATTTTTTTATGTTCTCTATCGATTTGTGACTAAGCCACTCATTTCACGGTCTTCGTATCAAAGTAAAACTAAAAGCCTACAAAATGGGAAGTACGTCTCTTATGTATAATTTTTTAAAACATTAACTGCTGACATTTTGAAGCTCGATTTTGAGTGTTTTTTTTTAGTTTTACTTATAGCTTTATTACGCAAACAGTAATTTCTAAAAACTGATTATTAGATTATTATATTCGCCAATCTGAGTAATCTGAGGTATATTTCATGTAAGTGGTATGCACAGCTTCAGAGTAATACTCATCCAAATGTGAAAATTTCTAAAAAACCCTATTTTTGAAGCCAAATTTTTTAGATCAGTAAATTGAATGATATGGGTACCGGCGATCAGTAAGGTTTTTTATATTTCGGATGAAATAAAATCTTCTTCCTAAAAATCCATCTACTAGAATGGCGGGAACTGAACTTTCAAAAACACGAAATTTGACAAAAAATGTTTTTGAAAATAGCGCGGATTTAATTGAATTTTCTGTAGATCATTTCCGTTTCAATAAACGACCTTATACGGATTTTGAGCTTTTGCGAAAACAGAACTTAAAAAACTTCAGTCGAAAGAGAGATGTACCCAATTTATGTCAAAAATAGAGTGAGCCGGGTCATCCATGTTTCTTAATGGACCGCATTGAAATAAATATTGATATAGATTTTTAGGGTGCAAACCGAAATCGGATGCGCGTTCATGGCATATGGAGTGTTCGGAAAATATTTGGGTTTTACGAGTTTTTGGATACTTCAATGCATGATGTAATACATCATAGCCGTCAAATGAAATTTCGCAAAACATGCATGGATTGGAAGATAACCTTTATTATTTCATGTAAACCGCATGCGCATCAAATGATTAAGATTTATTCCTATTTATAGAACCCCAAGATTTATCGGAAGGGTCTTGTTATAATCCGCAAGGTATATACTTGTATACAAGAAGTGATTATTTTTGTATTTGTCAATTTGTTGGTGAAATTCGGCTAAAATATAAGAATAAACCCAAAAAAAAAAAATTTTCTGAAATTTCTTGTATAAAATTGAAAAATTATGACTTCGAACCAAAAACAAATATTTTTCTTCAATAAATTGTTTTGTTATTGCGGTAATTTACAAAGATATTTTTTATGTAGATATTTTTAAATTAATTTTAGGTGGATGCACGCCATGAATATAATGGAAATAATGACATTATCTCCTATATTTTTATTATTTTTCTCATATTTTTCCAAATGTGCAACTTTTTTCGCGTTTATTATAATATATTCATATGTTGGGAAGGAAGACATATAACAACGTTTTTGGTCAATACAACAAACGGCGTAATTTTAAGATTTTTTTTCTTATGCCCAAAATTAAAACATCCATAACTTTTGCGCGCATCAACTAAAAAACGGATTTATAGTCAGGACATTTTTTCCTATATATGTACCAATAATCATCGATGTACTACGAAAACAAAAAAGCCGATTTTTTGAAAATGGAATATTAAAAAATTGTCAATATTGCCCATATATAATAATTGCTGGTCTGAAGGTGCGTGCTTTAATAGGGACGAAATAAACGGTTCATTTTTTATTAGACTTTAACCCTTATTTTAATCATACCTCGTATATCTCAAATATTAAGTGATTAAATGGGGATAAGAGAGATACTACATTCCCACCATAATGCGACGAGTTTCGCCGTTGGTTAAGCGGCTCATCGTATAATGGTGGGAATGTAGTATCTCATCTCGAAAGAGAAATAAATAAAAACATTTACATGCAGATCTTTGGCCCTAAAAAAGACATAAACAAGACAAAACTTATAATTAAATAAAATAAATTAGTAGCAATGATTGTGACTTTCCATCTCTGGAACAAAATCTCGATTTAAATTACTATTCGATTTAAAAACTGTCTGTCCGGAAGTGAGATTATTGCAGTGTGTCGGAAACATCAGACTTATTAACATGGAAATTCTTAACAGAAGCGGGTGTATCATTTTCATCATCATATCATTGGCAACGGTGAGTTTGTCTACGAAAAAAGTGGATTAAAGATTCATTCACAAATATCTAAACCGTGTGGTTATGTATCAGGAAAGATGATAGCTACTTGACGACACATTTTTTCTATATGTAAGCAATTTTTAATAGTAAAAACAATTGTATACAAAAATAAAACTGTCGCAGATATATATTTTTCTATGTAAACATTGTATTATAAGTATATTAATAATTTTAGATTTAATATTTTTCCATAATATCTTTTTTAAACAAAATATGCCTGAATATTGTTTTCTCAAAACTCTCTTTACAGATCTCCATTTGTGGACCACTGCCTGCAAGACCTTTGCCATCGCCCGAGTTCAATAATGTCAACGATGTTGTCGAATACTATATTGAAAATACTAAATTGACCTATGATTACCGAACAGCGGCCATTAATGCAGAAGCTACAAAGATTTTCGATTATATACAAAATGCAAATTTGAAAAATCCAGAAAAATATAAAAAATTTAAATGAAATATTGCAACATTTTGTGGCAAGAGTAAATAAATTCAACAATAAATGTGGCATTACTGATGTTCTTATGATTTTGGCACCAAGAGTTTTACATGCCATTGACGAAATCGAAGATAATGACCTAACCAAAATGAGTGAAAAATTTCCACATCTTTTAAAACTAAATGAAATTCAACGACAAATAGAAGCTGCAAAATATGTGGAGGAATATTTAGATGGAAAAGATACACCAATTGTTGTACAATTTCATTCAAAATATACCGCGTGGGACAGAGAAAATTGTTATGGTGTTTCGGTGTGGGATGAATAATAGAGATTGTTGATTGTGGATTTGTGATGAATGTAAATAAAAAATAATAATAAATGTATATTTTGTAAGTGTAAATAATTATGTTTTTTTTTCTAATTGATGCACTTTGCATTAGATTTATTTGCCCTGGTACTTTAAAGTGAAATTGTATGTAGTAACTGAAGTGGTAATTTAAAGGTTTATGTTTGAAAATGAGTTGTTGAATTATTGGAGGCTGAATATTTTTCAATATAGGTACCGTGTTTAAGGCAGAAATAATTTATTTGCTTAAAAAATATATAAATGCAAAATTTTTTTGACATAATAAATAATTGATGAAAAAATAAATTAACACGATTTGCTTGGTTAAAACTAAAGCAACTTTTTGATTTTTTTCTATTAAATTAATTTACTTATTTCATAGAAAAAAATCAAAACGTAGTAATCGACAGCATAAACATTATTTTGGATTATGGCAGCACATGATTTCAATTCGATCCATTAATTCATAAATCTCGTAAGTAGAACGAACACAATAGGGAGAAAAACAGTCTAGTACTATTATTGATCCGCATTCATACTTCCCAGTATGCTGGCAACACCGAGGCTTAATCATTATATTTTTGGGACTTCTCACGGTAATTTTTTCGTGTCTGAGCCTTTAATATCAAACTTCAATTAAGGGAACCTCCTCCATTCTCGATTTTAATTTTTCAAGATTTTCAATGGGCTGGTAAATCAATACCAATGCTTGGTAAGGTTTGTAACTTTACACATATATAATTGAAGGTTTAAAATAGATGAAAAATAATTTACAAAAATTTTTTGTTGTTGTTTTTTGTGATCAAAGAAAAGTCCTTATTTTTTATGGCGGGCATGATAACTCCTCACTGGAACATCGGAATCCGAAAATTCCAACGGTGTTAGAAAGAGTACATGTCTGGCTCTCGTATGAACAAGGATTATTGACTTCGCTCTAAAATTAATAAAATGGTGAACCCTTGAAAAAATATTTTTGGAAAATCGCCGATTTTTTACCAAAACCCAAGTTAAAAAATAAGGAAGATCTTCACCGATTGGCTTTATCCTAGTTCATACGATAGCTATACACTCACAGAGAAACTTGTAAAAATTTGAAATCGATTGGGTTATTAGTTTTTGAGTTATCGTGCCCGCCATTTGCAAAAAAATGTTTAGAGAAAAACGCGTATAAAGTTTGAGAAGCCCTTCAGCCGTCACTTGATGCTGACACAATAAATCGGCTATATCTTCAAGAGTTCTTGAGATTTTCATTTGAAATTGTGTAGGCACATTCTATAATTAGTGTAGATTCGAATATATCAACAAAATTTTTGACCCCGAGAAAGGGGGGGGATCCCCTTAATTATTTTTGATTGTGGCAGCACATGACTTCATGAGCTTTTGCGAATGTCAATCTGGCATTTCCATTCTTTTTTTTTTAAATAAAAGGGATTTCTTAATGGTTTTGGGCAGTAAGTCATAATCGAGAACATACACGTGTTATTGTAATAAAATTATTTTAAAAAGTATCAAACTACAATTTCTGTTGGTACAGTAGAGTTGCTTTAGTTTTTCCGAGCAAAAAATGAGCCAATTTTGTTTGTTTTCTCTTAGGTAGTTATAGAAGAAGTTCGTTTTATCCAAGGTAAGACAAATCATAGGCTTAGCAGAAAAATTATATATAAAAATATTAAAAGTTTTCTGACATTACACCTGACATTTTTGTAAAGGTTGTCAGCGTTAGGGTACGTATTTTTGTAGCAAGTTCGCAAAAAACCAAATTTAAATATATGAAAACTGAATGTTGGGACTGAATAAATAGTTCGCTATATCCGTATTTCGCTATAAGAGTAAAAATTTGTAAGAAAATTATGACTTAAAACTTCGGGCCCAGGAAATGTGTTCGCTATAACCGGTGTTCGTTATAAGCGTTCTAAACTTATTATTATACCCTCCAACATAGTATGGAGGCTATTTTAATTTAGTTTTTCCGTTTGTAACTCATCGAAGTAATCATAATATATACTCTTGATCAGCGTATGACGATTTAGCCATGTCCGTCTGCCTGTTGTAATCGCTCTAGCCTCCTAAACGAATTGAGCACGATCGCCAAAATTTTGCATAAAGTAGTTTTTTGTATGCAGGCAGGTCAAGTTCGATAATGGGCTTATATGGGCCCACGTTTATGCATATATAATTATAACCCCAATTTCCGGTATTTTGGGGTTCTTGAGTGATTTTTTATATTAAATATTATTCTTTATTCTGTGTTGTTTTGTTCGACCTTTTGATGATTATAATAATAAAACAATATATTTGTTCGAGCTTGAGGTCTAGTTTCTTTTTTTATTTTTCACGTTCGATATTTCGCAATTGATTTAAATTGTATCCTCAGGATAATAAATAAACTGGTGTCAAGTTTACTTAAAACTATGATAGACTTCACTATCGTCGTCGGATGTAAATATTGCACTTAAATATTTTTCTTGTAGCCCCCATATAACGGTACTCCCCATATTATCAATATATTAGGCGTTTTGAGCATATTTTCCTACAGAATTGGCTGTATTTTTGTTGTACTTTAAGTTCTTATTGGGTAGCAATTCTCTCCACTAAAAATTATAAATATATGTCCATTTTATCGGGTAACCCCCATATAAGGATACCCCCTCAATTTTCAGAATTGTAACCCTGTTTTTTAAAAAAGTTAACTAATTTGTTCCATGTTTTGGGTTTATCACCACATAGTCGTATTCCACCTAAGTAGAGGGGTTTCTGTACTCGAAAGTATGAAATTCAAAGGTGATTTAGCCAATTTAGCCATCTGCTGTATTCATTCTACCTTCGGAGGATATCGAGATAAAAAACAAGAACGTCAGGTTCGTGAATCGGCCCGCCTTTAGGCCTAGTCCCTATATAATGATACCTACCTATTTTCGGAATTCTAATTATTTAGCATGATTCAAAAATGTCCTCAACTAGGCATAGCACTTCATATAATGATAACTCCAAGAGTTCGCAAATTCCTACACTATGTAGTTAATATTGGTTCCACTTTGCAACAATTGTTTTTCTGCAATGCGAATTTTCATATTGAATCTCACCTCCCGAAATAAAATCTCTGTACGTTGGATGAAGATTTTAAACACATGTTCCACACTACCATGTGTCGTCAAAATCGTTCCACATTTTGGCGTTTTGCGATTTTACGAAAAATCTCCATTAAAAATTTCTGAAATTTATATTTGGTGTACATTATGGTTTACAACAATCTCTTTTTTATACTTCTTTTTTTATTTCAAAATGAAGTTTGTATTTATGTTTTTTTAAGTGAATAAGGTACCCGAAATAAACCTGAAAAAGTAATGCGGTATTTATTGTCTTTACAATTTCAGTTTTCTTTAGTTAGTTGGCCACCAGTGTAGATTCATGTTTTGTCATAGGCCTCATATACGACATCCGGCCTGTTATATATTAAATTTTTATTTCCAGTTTATTCCTCATTTATTGCACCAAACTACTTATTTTTTAAAAGGTATTTTGTAACCTGCAATGTTGGCACATGAATTCTCCAAATCATGGCTTCAACGCCATCTATTGGCGGTAATCGCATATTTTTCTAGGTCTGCGGAAATAAACAGTAGTCAGGGACACAGTTTTTTCCGTCGACGAGTGAAACTTCGCAGAGGAACAGTGACGCATGACCAGTTCTACCGAAGAAATATTTAAAACGTTGGATCGTCTTCGAAGATCCAAACGGTCGAGCTTTTCCTGTTTTTGTATCGGGCTTATCCGCTTGGATCCATGATTCGTTACCTCTGATGATTCGTCACGATCGTATTTATTTCCAGATTTCTTTGCCACAATCGTTGCAAGCTTTTTTGAAGGAGTTGTTAAATTGTTCGAGATCCAACCAAAGCAAAAATTTTTTTTGGCAATATGTAGCCATAGGTAGTCCCGAAAATGTATGAGCCTATGTCACATTAATTGTTCTTTATAGTGCAGGGTATAAAATGTTCGACCTGGACGAATGCATCGTTCATATAATTTCTTTAAGGTGGTACAATTAAGATCAAGATAGAACAAGACACATAAGGTTATCTAACGAATTTCATTTATTAAAATAATGCAATACAAAAAGAAATTTTTGACAAAAAAAACATTAGGTGATAAGCCAGAATTAATATTTTAAAAACCTTCATCCAATATGAGTAAATGCAAAATACGAATTAAATCAGTTTATATTTGATTAACACAGAACGTAACAGCATTCAAAGAACGGAAAAAAAAATAAAATTATGAAAATTTTAATCATTAGTTCGATACTTCTTGTGCTGCTTAGCTTACAGGTGGGTTAAAGTAATAAAAAAAGAAAAACAAAATAAAATTGCTTCCTCTTAAACAGTATAGCAGTGCCGCATCAATTGGAATAACACCCAAAACTACGGATGAACTTGTCGATTATGTGTTGGCCAATAAATTTTATTATTTCGATGCTAAAGCTTCCGCCTTGGAAGCTGAATTGGAGGAGATGCTACGTGAAATCTACAATGCCGAAAAGCAGTATGCCAACGACAGTGAAAAACTAAAAATCTATGAAGCTGCAAAACATTTTGGCGAGAAATATCTGGAAATGTTCCGTCGTCACAAGTATCAGTGTGGTGTGAAAAATGTCTTCCATTTTATGTCACCCGCCGTGACACGTATCATTTTGGCAACTGAGAATGCTGATGTAGCCATTCATTGGCATAATCATTTCAAAATGTTTACCGATGAAATGGAGAACTACGAACAGAGGGTAGAGGAGATACATGATCTTATCGAAGAGTTTGCCAAGGGAAATCGTAATATCAAAAAAGAATATCATGATAAATATACAGCAATGGCAAATAGTAAATGTGATTTGAAAGTGTTTATGAACGAAGTTCATTAGAAGTGAAGCTTTTGAGTGTTATTTTTTCAAATGTGATTAACAAAATGATGCACATTGATAATTAAAAAAAGGTTTATTTTATATTCCTTCTATAATGATTTTCTGAGATGTATTTTGGCAGATATAAACTTTGAGTAATAAAAAAACCATATAATTATAAAAAAAATTTAATTCTTCAGTTTTAATAAAAAATATGTTTTGTGGTGGTAAATAGAGATGCGTAAACTCTGTGTTCACAATTGAAGGCTATATAAGTTTGTCCCAATTTAGATTAGGCGAGTTTACTTGCGGCAAGTCATTGTTTGTAGGAGAGAGGGGCAAGGGGAATAGAAATGAAAAAAAATTGCTCGTACCGACAATTTTCTGGCAATTCGTTTTGTGTATTTCGTATTTGTTGACATTTTATATATATTTAAATGTGAAAAAACAACAAATAAAAAAATATTTTGGAAACCGAATTGCCTTGTATAGACACATGGAGCAAGTTCAAAAGAGTACGATAAAAATTGCCGCAAGTAAACTCGCCTATTATAAATCAGGACTTTATTTATATTTTGAATCCAGTAAAATCAATTTAACAATTTTATTGGTTTGGGGAAATCTAAAGAACCAATGTTCAAACCGATAGCTATTAGTATGTACAACACAAAATAAAGTATTCACATCAGATCCAACACTTATACAATCAATTATTTTTGTCAGCAGTCGAAATTTGTAATCGAGATTGGGGGGTCACCCATAAAAAGTAACTCTTTGGTGTGCTCTTTGGTCGGAAGGTGTAAATAATAGCACATACTTTTTCGAAAATGACGATGGAACTGATTTTTTTTGCCTGCTATTGAAGAATACGTCTTGGAGAATATGTTTTTCAACAAGACGGTACCACATGCCACACCGGTCGAGTGAATATGGCTTTATTACAAGAGACACCATTAGCTTTTTGCTATGCGAATGTCCTAAACCTTCAACTGCTGAGCACCGAAAAACCAACATTCGTCAAGTAATGGTTGAGATACCGCCCAATATGTGTAAAAAAATGGTGGAAAATCGGTTTAAACGGCCCGACGAACTTGAGGATGATATTGATAATATCTAAAATTATCTAAACATTGTTAATATCTAGAAAAAAAAACTCATGTTATTATAGCGAAAAACACGTAAGAACAATAATTTAAATTGTACCTTTCAATGGACCTATACCAAAAACGATAGCTAATGAGAATACAAAATACCAAAATACAGCCATTTCGTGTTCAAAATACCGAATATTAGGCGGTACTGTTATATGGAAGCTACCCTGAAACTTGGGTCAATATTAATAATATTTTGATACGCAGATGTGGGATCCTAATACTTACTTAGCAGGCTTGTGACAGAACATTTGTACCATAAGTCGAGCGTAAAAAAGATTTTCAGGCGCGTCGGACTTGAGCGCAGCTCTTCCAATTTGAAAGATCATGTTCTGAAATGTTGTCGTCCACTTTATATTTCCATCGAATTCGTGGGCTTTCCTTTGTGCGTGAACCATCATTTGGCTCGCTTTTATATGCCTTTTGAGCTGGGCCATCCTCATCCATTCCCACAGCATGAGGAGAATAGTTAGTGCAATTCATGGTTCATTCGTCGGCGTAGGCAAGTAACATGCGTTTTTTTGTGTGCAGAGTGCCTTTTCTGTTCACATTTGCATCTCGTATGACCTTTTCCAGCATGATATTAAAAGGCCACTCGACAAACTGCCACATTGTCTGAATCCCCGTTCGGTATTCAAGGGCTCTGAGAGGTCCTTTCCGACTTCAAATGGTGACGTTGTGCCAGTTAAAGTTATCCTGCATAACCGTATCAATTTCGCAGGAATGCCGAACACAGCCATGTTTGTAAACACCTCTGAACGAATTGGACTGTCGAATGTGGTTTTGTAGTTGACGAATGGGTAGAATGTGCCCATGTATATTTCGTGTGTGTTTTCCATGATTTGACGCAGTGTGATGTGTGTCATTCTAATGATGGGATCCCAAAATAACCAAATTACAGTCAATTCTGTTGAGAAACGTACCCAAAGTAACAAAAATACCGAATATTGGGGGACGCCTTTATATGGGGACTACAGCAAAGACCTAAACCAAACATCGTAGGAGTACTTGCAATGTCAGTGTAAGCTCTATATTAAATATTTCGATCTCAATCGTGATTTCAATAGACGGTCGCGCATAAATCGACATAGAATTTTATTCTGATCATGAATTTATAATTTGTGGGTATCCGGTGAATATTTCAAGGTGATGGAGGTATAAGGTGGTGGAGGGTATAAAACAACACCTTGAAATATTCACCGGAGATGTAAGAGCAGGGATGGTCCGTTTGACGAATTTTTAGGTTTTCGACTGTCAGTTTGTAAAGTTTGCGTAATTTTCGAATTGATTAATGGGAATAGCTATCTTGTCAAAAACCTAATTTCCCATTTGCAACACCGTTTCTGACGTATGTATTATACGTCGGAAATGTATGTCATTTACGTCACTGTTTCTGACGAACCATCTCTGTGTAAGAGTCGTTTATTTTGAAAGTGTTTTAAGCCTTTTTTTATATTGAGATATTTAGAGGTATTATGTTTTGTTTGTGCCCTTATATATATATATATATATATGTATATATATATATTTCTAAAGAAAACAAGATTTGTATCAGAACCTAAACCACTTTCAAAAAAATAAAATAAATAATAATAAATAATATATATATATATATATATATATACGACTCATATCATGAACAAAATATTTGAATAATCAATAACCTCTAATAATCACAATTTGAATGAAAATGCGTAGTTTTTTATTTACATTAATACTTATATTTTCCTACGACTCATTTGTTGGAAACAAGTCCTTCCTTCAAATATTCCATGTAATCCAAACAATGTTCATTGACATACTCTTCAATTTTATCCTTTAGTTCAGTCTTAATTTTGGGATTTTCTTCCAACAGTTTTTGTGCCTCTCGATGCTCGTGCACATCATAACCCAATGTTACAAAAAGATTCTTTCCATCAATGTCAGATAATGTCCAATAATTCCACAATTGTGAATCCTTTGAATTCATCACTAAGCTTTCGATGTAACTGAGCTTTGACATGGCCACAAGGTATAGACCACATGTTCTAGTATCCTCTTCGATGGCATTTAAACTGTCTTCAATGGCTTTTTGGATTTCCTGGTACAGTTTGATTTTCTCATTATCTTCGGCAGGAGTTTCATCAATAAACATTTCTACAGCTTCTTGGAATCTCTTAATGTGTGATTGAACCACAGAAATCTTAGCATCGTATTTGTGTAGGTTTGTGTGAAGTAAGTATTGCAGTGTGTCCTTAGGGGGAAGTGGTGCTACTGTTGTGTCCACTGTTTCAGAGGTGGGTGCAGCATCGATAATCTGTCGAAGGATTATCAGGAAGGATTGTATAAATATTTTCTTTTAATTTTACGGTTAATCTTATGTGAAAAAAACTTACTTGAAATCCCAATGCAAATATTAAGCAGAAATATGTAAACACTTTGAATGCCATTTTGAGATTTGATGTTTCCACGCCAATGTTTTGTGGATGAATGAACACTTCGCATTTGCTGTTCGATGACAAACACTACTCAACCAGTCATTTATCGTATTTGTAAATAAGTGTGGCTTGCTATTATCATATTGACACTGTGGGGGAAATGTTAAAAAGAGTAAATACCAGTCTGAAACATTTATATATTCCATAATAGAGTCATTGGTATTAATTTGCAATTTTGAGAACACATAATATGAGTTGTTGAAATCACTATAGAGCTCGTAATATTAACAAGCTTAACAATTTTGCACATACATTCTCACTACTCCGAGGATGTTTGATGTTGAAAATGGGATAAATTGGTTCACGTTTTGATATAGTCCCTATATATCGCTACACCAAATGTTCGGTATTCTGGGGATTTTTGGCTAGTTTTTTAGCCGAAATGACATTAATTTTGTTCTCATTGGGTGTCAAAATTTCCTATCAAAAATTTACCATGGCATAGCGTGCCACTTATGAATGTCCCGAACGATTATCAGTTACTTACGATTCTCCCGAAAGGCCAACATCAACTGTCAGGCTAGATCCGCAGACCTCGGCGCCCTGAAATACGTGCTACCGAAACGTTCGGCCAGGTTTGAAGCTATTACCAGTAGTCACCCACGGACTAAAGCCTCTGCCCAGCTTCATAGTCACTGCTACTACCATTAGAATGTGATTCCACACAATTTGTTCCATATCGCCCAATGTGCGTGTGAGCTCAAAATAATACACATTACTATTTCATCATTCTTTTCTAAATAATACTGCTAGTTCTCATGAGAATCAGTGTCTCTGAATATTTTTTATAAGAAACAAAACCAATTCAGAGACGTAGAAAAACTTGAAATGCTGATAAGACTGTTCTAAAAAGGTTTTGTATTCAAGAAGCAAATAAAAGAGAACATGGAAAAACATAAGCGACACCACTGGTCTCTATAAATTTAACACTTAAACGATTTTTTATCATTCTTACGCCACGTTACATAGAAACTTCATATAATTAAAATGAGGACAAATTGAAATTTAAAATAATGTCAATGATTTTAATAGGGTGTTTGCAATGCAATTTTTTTTCAAATGATTTCTATCTAGATCCATTAATTACATCAAGACGAAAGTGTTTGAAACGCGATAGTATTATTTCATCTGACATTAAAGGGTTAATTCTACTTTTGTCGGTTGAATTGTAAACAAAGACATAAACAAATTGAGAGAATGTACTCTCTGGCAATGACAGTGAATGGGATTGTCTAGAACGTTGTCTGTAATGATTCATTCGGAATAATATATATAAAAAAAACATTTGTGACTAACAATGAGAAATATTTAGTGTTTTCTTTGTGAAATTGATTTCGTGACGTGTACGTGCTTTTTAAGTACGGTCAGGTATATAACGTATAATTATTACGAACTTGTATAAGCTCTGATTTATTTACAGGCGGGTTTATATAAATTTGTATCTCGCTTTCAGAATAACAGAATGGGAGGTATATTTGGTTTCAAATTATGTTTGTAACTTCTGAAACCCCCAGTTAGAAATGAGCTATCCGGATCTGTATGCCCCGAATAAATTTTATTAATGAATTTGTCATAATGATATACATTTATGGTGAATATTTCAAATGAATCCGGCAGTGTTATGATACAAAACAATACCTCATTTGATGTGACTGACGATATATTGTCTCAAAAATAGAGTTGCCAGCAAAATATAGAGTTACCAGCAAAAATGCCATATCGCCATTACTCAAAAACTTGATGTATGCCGAATCTGTACTTCTGGGTTCTTATCATACTTGACAAGGGCTTTCGTTCAAAAATTTGTTTCATTACGTTGATTCCGATATTTGTTTCATTATGTCGATTGCAGACCCTTTCCTGGCTCAGATTTCAATTTCACTTTTGGTGGTGGTGGTGGTTTTGGGATGGCAACGCAATATGGGTTCTTCCCAAAAATTTTGATCAATATTGATAATTTTTGGGGGAAAATTTTAGTACCAAATTGGAACCCAACTGCATCCAATTTAATCGAAAAACGTGTTCAAAATCCTCAAGATACCAAAGTTTGAAGGGTACTGTGGCATGTTGCTACTGTGCGCTGTGAAAAAAATTATTCTCAATTAAACACATGTTCGGCAAAATTTTAATGAAATCGGTGGAAAATATATTCCACATTCTTCAATACATTAACTCAACCGAATAAACGTTGGGTATTTGGTGCACACGCAACATTATATCGCGATGTTATATATATTATGTGGAAGCTATATCGAAATATGAATCGATTTCACGAAATTTAGAACTTGACTTAATTCGGTATACTATGCACACTGGACATTTTGAACATTTTCTATATACATATATATATGGGCAATATTGCCAATTTTTTAACATAGCTGAAGCGGAGGTTCACCCCTTTATAACTCGGGAACTACTTAAGTATATGAAAAAAGTGAATAGTTTTGGGTTAATTGATCTGTCGTTGCAAAGTGTTAATGATATTGACTTCCAAACTTTATTTTGATGGAAGCTGTGTCTTCTTTAATGTAAAAAAATGTGTAAACACAGGTTGAGGCGAACCAGTTTTTTTATGTTCTCTATCGATTTGTGATTAAGCCACTCATTTCACGGTCTTCGTGTCAAAGTAAAACTAGAAGCCAACAAAATTTAACTGCATCTACCTTTAAATGATGCTGAAATTTTGAAGCTCGATTTTGAGTGTTTTTTTAATTTTACTTCTAGCTTTAATACGCAAACAAGAATTTATAAAAATCGATTATAAAATTATTGTAGTCGCGAATCTGCGTAATTTGATATGTATTTTGTGTATGTAGTATGCACAGCTTCAGATAATATATCCGAAGGTGCGAATTTTGTGCGATCAAATTTCTAAAAAACCTATTTTTCGGGCCAAATTTTTAGATCTGTCAACTGAATGATATGGGTACCCGCGATCAATAAGGTTTTTTACGTTTCGGATGATATAAAATCTTCTTCGTGAAAATCCATCTACTAGAACGGCGGGAACTGGCCTTCCAAAAACACGAAATTTGGCAAAAATGTTCTTGAAAATATAGCGGATTACTTGCATTTTCTGGGTATCATTTCCGCTTCAATAAATGACCTCATACGGATTTTGATCTGTTTCGAAAAGAGAACTTTAAAAACTTCAGCCGAAAGAGAGATGTAGGCAATTTATCTCAAAAATAGATTGTGCTGGCACATCCATGGTTCTTAATGGACCACATTGAAATTGTATAGATCGATGTATTTTTTTAGGGTGCACACCGGCGAAATTCGGGTAAAATAGTAGAATAACCCCAACATTTTTTTCTGAAATTTCTTGTATACAATTAAAAAAATAAATATGATGACATTATTTTTTCGAACCAAAAACAAATATTTTTCCTCAATATCTTGTTTTGCTGTCGCTTTGATTTAGAAACCGCTACACGGACTTGTGTGATTTTGATATCATTTGATTCACCATGGTGTTTAGATTATGTAGATATTTTTAAATTAATTTTTAGGTGTGTGTATTTCATTAATATAATGAAAATATTGATGTAATCTCCTATATTTTTTTATTTTTCTCATATTCTTATTTTACGGAGGAAGATATATATCAACGCTTTTGGTCAATATAATAAACGGCGTAATTTTAAGATTTTTTTCTTATGCCCAAAATTAAAACCTCGATAACTTTTGCGCGCATCAACCAAAAATTTGATCGCGAACGGTTTCGGAGTCAGAACATTTTTCTCTATATGTGTACCAAAATTCATTGATGTGCCACAAAAACAAAAAAGCTGATTTTTTGAAAATGGAATATTAAAAAATTGGCAATATTGCCCATATATACATATATATATATATATATATATATAGCATTTATAACAAATTAAAGCCACATCGTTAGAACTAATTTGGTAGAAAAACATATCCAAACCCCCATAATATTGATGTACCATTGTATGGGACAGCCCGGAAACCTATGCCAACCTTGATAATTATTGGTAGGGAGTATTTCTACTCAATGAGAATAAAAAATATAATATTACAGCGAATTTGGTTGAAGTACGTATCCAAGCTCCCCAAAATACCGAAAATTTGGAATGTAGCGTTATATGGAGGATTCCCTAAAAAGTGAACCAGTATTGATAATTTTTAGTAGGAAGATTCGACACACCACGAAAACCTAAAAAAATCAAATTAGAGCCGATTCGGTTAAAAACCGTACCCAAACCCCTACCCGAAAATATGCGCCAATGTTGATATTTTTTGTTTCGGTCACATTCTACTCGATGAGAATACAAAATATTAAATTGGTTCCAAATTTGTTGAAACAAGTGCTCAAGCTCCCCAAAACACCGATCGTAGGGGTGTAGCGTCTTTAAAAGCTGGACCGATATTGATAATTTTTAGTAGGAAAAATTAATACCATACCACAAAATAACTAATTACAACCAATTAGGTAGAAACATGTGCCCAAACCCATTTATCAGTAAACTATTCATTATTTTTTAACAAACAAAAATCCGAAATGTCGGAACTGTAATATTTAAATAATCTCATGAAATGTTGTAAAATATTTATGAGAGGCTACTTTTCTATTTAAGATTTAAATTTTATTTTTTATTTTAAATCATCTTGCGCTTTGTCATCTATTTGCCACTTGAAATACATGCCTTAAAGTATGCAACACATTCTGCTTTAATATTTTCACTTAATTATATTGCAAATCTTTTTTGCAATATTTGACTCAAATGTCTTTCATTTTGTTTGCTCAAAAACGTAAAATTTGTGCACTCCTGATTTTGTGTTCACATTACACTCAAATATTTGACACATTTTGTTTGCTCAAACAGATGGCAAATAGTGTCAAATAACGGGAAAACATGTTTGACGTGTGGTCACTATGGAAATTTATTTGCACTAATAAACGTTTGATCAAACTGTCAGAAATCACAAATTTATTTGTCTGAGATAGAGGTGTGAAAAAAGGAGGAAAACAAGAGAGACGTGTGGTCACATATGAAATTTAAGAGAACGCAAGAAAACGTTTTATCAAACTGTAAGCAAAGGCACCAGTTCAAATTTATTTGTCTGAGAATATTGAGAGAAGTTTTGGCCAACTTCGTTTATTTTTCTATTCCTGTTTTTTATTTAATGAATTATTTTCAGGATATTGTTGTTTTTTTCTGTTAGAAAACAAATGTTTAGGTTTTGTGCGAGGAAATGTTCGATCAATCGATAACCCAAAATGGTAAACTGCGGTCAATTTTGGGGAAATGTAGCTAAAAATTTATGAATATCGTACATGGAAATGTCCATATAATCTCCATCATCAAAATAAACAAGTAACAAGAAAATCATTAAGTTCGGCCGGGTCGAACCATAAGGGGGACTTTTATAATACCTAAAATTACAAACTACAGGCAATCAGGTTGGAAAATTCAGGACCCTGATCATATCGAAAAAGACTTGTGACGGCAGAACAACATTTCTGAAATCCACAAAATACCGGGCAAAAACAAACTTCAATTCATTCAACTTTATAGTGATTTCAACAGAAGGACTTGTCTAAATTTGTCTCCTTGGAGAAATTTGTGCATTGGGAAATGGAAATCAGAGTGGAAAATGGGATAGGAAATTACTCGTAACAAAACAAAACTCATATTAAAAATTGAAGTTTTTCATTCACCAGGGATCCGAAATGCCAAATCACAGCGATATTAATTGGAATACACACAAGTCTGTTTTTACACGGTAGATTGGTTCCAGAAGAAGCCGTGTAAAAAGGGGAATTCCCCTAAATTAGTGCTATTCACATTTGCTTTGACCAGTAAAAATTGTTTGTACGCGCTAAAGGGGAATGCACTTAAATCTTTAAGCTAGTGTTCGCAAACTATCGATAGTATAAATAAAATTACAAACCGTGCTAAATGGAATAAAATCGTGTAAAAAATTAAAATTATTAAATTTTCAAACCGTGTTATATCAAAACCGTGCACAAAAAGACCGTGTAAAAACAGACTTAGGTGTACACTGCAGAAAGTCCAAATTAGAGCGGTACCATTATATGGATTTGGTGAAATAACTAAATGAAATAACTAAAATAACTTCAAAATAACTAAATATGGACTTTATTGACCACTTTTTGCAAACACGTATATTCTGTATATTACATGCAATACCAAACATTCTAGGAGAGTAGAAATGAGTGTACACTATTTCGCAGAACGACACAATTTAATCGAAATAACATAATGTGAATCAATATAATAAAAACCATTCAATGTACGAATCAGCTGTGATTTTCCTCAGTTTGCTCTTTAAAAAATAATGTAATGCCCAAAAATAAGGGAAATATTTGCTAGTCGGCGTTCACATTGTGGACAAATCACTCAAAATTTAGTTTGCTGTCAAATTATTTTGTTTGGCCAAAATCAGCTGTTTTTGTGTTTGCCATTGAAAATATTTTGTGGTCAGATTATGACAAAGAAATATTTGACACTTTTCGTCAAATATTTGCCCAATGTGACCTTACCTTAACATGTTTTCGAGTATATTTCGAACCTTATTTAATTTTTTCCATTGGCGCTACAAATGAATTAAGGGGACCCCCCCATTCTCGGGGCCAAAAATTTTGTTGATATAATCCGAATCTACACTAATTAAAGAATGTCCCTACAAAACTTCAAATGAAAATCTCAAGAACTCTTGAAGATATAGCCGATTTACGGCCAAAGAGCTTCCCAAACTTTAAACGCGTTTTTTTCTAAACATTTTTTTGCGAATGGCGGGCACTATAACTCAAAAACTAATAAACCAATTGATTTCAATTTTTTACACGTTTCTCTGTGAGTGTATAGCTATCGTATGAACTAGGATAAAGCCAATCGGTGAAGATCTTCCTTATTTTTTAACTTGGGTTTTTGTAAAAATTCGGCGATTTTCCAAAAATATTTTTTCAAAGGTCCGCCATTTTGTTAATTTTAGAGCGAAGTCAATAATCCTACACTGCGTATCATAACTATAGACGCACCCTTAATTCAATTGGTATGTTAGTTGGCACAATTTCCGACCAGAATCCGATCGAGAACATGTGTGGAATCTTGACTCATCGTGTCTATGCAGAAAACCTCCAATACCAAACTGTATTTTACCTCCATGAAGTGATTTTCGATGAATGGCGGTCAATCGATGAAGACTTGCGAATAATTTTGATCAACAGTGTGATGGATAAAATTTTTGAACTTATTCAAAATAAGGGAGGCCCTACCCATTATTTATAAAAGTTATTTTATTTTATTTAAGTTTTAAAAAAATAATTTTTCTAATTTTGTAAAAGTGCGTCTATAGTTATGCAACACTAGCAATTTTGAAAGTGCAGAATTCGGCGAAACCATAAAGAATAAATTAATTATTTTTGTTGAATAATATGTGTTTTTGATCGTTTTATTGTGAACAATAACTTAATGGGTCCATTTTATTTCTCAACTAACATACCAATTGAATTAAGGGTGCGTCTATAGTTATGATACGCAGTGTAGTTCATACGAGAGCCAGACATGTACTCTTTCTAACAACGCCATCAAAAATAAGGACTTTTCTTTAATTACAAAAAACAACAACAAAAATTTTTTGTAAATTATTTTTCTTCTATATTAAATCTTCAATTATATATGTGTAAAGTTACAAACCTTAACAAGCATTGGTATTGATTTACCAGCCCATTGAAAATCTTGAAAAAATAAAATCGAGAATGGGTGGGGTCCCCTTAATGTAATACGGCACCAGTATAGTTTTTCGAAATTCTAAATAAAAAATCTAGCTTTTTTCTGAAAAAAATATCTATTTGAAATTTGTTAGAACAATTCTGCACAAAAATATCTACCTTAAACTCACATAATACCGAAAAATCAGGGGTACGGTTATATATGGGCTACCCTAAATACTGAACCAATGTTAATTATTTTCCATAGGAATATTTTATACCCAATGAGAACTAAACGTAGCAAATTACAGCCAATTCGGTTGAAAAACGCATAATACCGAATATTTGGCGGCTATACCAAAACGTGGATCGATATACTCCATTTGCCATTCAAATCATATTAGGAGGAAATGCAATGCCCAAATATTGCGATCTCTATCGTGATTTCAAAAGACAGACAAACAGACGGAAATTGTCTGACGAAGAACCCGTTCTGTTATTTGTACCTAGAGGCGTAGTTTTGTTTTTAAGACAAAATTATATGGTTCTTAATTATCCCACAAAAATGTATCGTATTCTGGATACCGTTGGCGCCGTTGTTGTAAATAGGGGAATTAAATACATACCTCACTAATATTCTAATTGATTTAAGGGGACCCCACCCATTCTCGGTTTAAAAAAATGTATTTCTTTATTTTTATTTAATTCGAACCTACACTAATTCAAGAATTTTCAAGTGAAAATCTCAAACATTTTTGAAGATATAGCCGATTTATTGTGTTAGCATCAAGTGACAGCAAGAGGGCTTCTCAAACTTTAAACGCGTTTTTCTCCAATCATCGTTTTTGCGAATGGCGGGCACGATAACTCAAAAAAAAAAGGTTTGTAACTTTGCACATATATATTTGAAGATTTAAAAGAGAAGAAACATAATTTACAAAAAGTTTTTGTTATTGTTTTGTTGTTGTTTTTTGTAACTAAAGAAAAGTCCTTATTTTTGATGGCGAGCATGATAACTCCTCACTGGAACATCGGAATCCGAAAATTCCAACGGTGTTAAAAAGAGTACATGCCTGGCTCTCGTATGAACTAGGATTATTGACTTCGCTCTAAAATTAACAAAATGGCGGACCTTTGAAAAAATATATATAAATAAAATCGCCGATTTTTGACCAAAAATAAAAATAAGGAAGATCTTCACCGATTGGCTTTATCCTAGTTCATACGATAGCTATACACTCACAGAGAAACGTGTAAAAATTTGGAATCGATTGGGTTATTAGTTTTTGAGTTATCGTGCCCGCTATTCGCAAAAGAGAAAAACGTGTTTAAAGTTTGAGAAGCACTTTAGCCGTCGCTTGATGCTGACGCAATAAATCGGCTATATTTTCAAGAGTTGTTGAGATTTTCACTTGGAATTTTGTAGGGACATTCTTGAACTAGTGTAGGTTTGAATTAAATAAAAAAAGTTTGACCCCGAGAATGGGGGGTACCTTAATTAACTTTTGGTAAAGTTTTTTTGCAGATCCTAATTTTCAATATTTGCTGTTTGTGTTCATGCACGACTTACTAGTTTATTATTTGTGGATGAAATAGGCATTTATAAACATCTTCAATCATCAATCATATCGACTTAATTAACTTTCTTTGGAGTTTACATCAAAAATTAAAGTACCCAGCTGATATCTTTTGTCTTAAAAAAAAAAAAACAAAAGAAATGTAAGTTGTTTAAAATCGCACAAACCACACACTCACACAAAACCACCTATTCAAACCACAATGAAACTGAAGAAAACATTGAAAATCTTTGGAAAATTATTTGATTAAGATCTCATCATGTTGTGCGATGATGATAGCCTCAGTTTTCCACAGTTTTAATGAACTTTAACATCGAATCCCAACAATGAAACACACAGCCCCTCCAGCCCAATCAAAACTTTAAAAAAAAGAAACGATAACAGCAAATAATAGTTTTACAATGGATTATGTTAGTTTAGAGCTCAGTAATATGGATGCGCGATGCGGCAAAGATCTGTGTGGTTTTCATTTCACTTCTTTGAATTTCAGTCATAAGTCAAACCGGACCCACTCCACTACTCCTCTCCACACTCCGGACATTGATATTCACATAAACCAAGTAAATTATCAAAAATAAAGTGAGAATGAAAGAACATTAAAATCAAGTAATCTCTGAGCTTGATATGATAGCTTAATTGTTTTATTAGTGGAATTTAAGATTTACTTCCAGAGATAAGCTAAACTGTCAGAAAAGGTTATGTTTTCCTTTAAACATTATTCAAAATGCAATGCATTATGTTGTTGTTGTTGTTACTCACCGCTTCCTTTTGTGTTTATTTCGTGTGAAAGTAATTTCTCATTGCAGTGATATTAATTGCTGTCATAATTTTATGACTTTTTAAGTACAAACTATTACTCAGTCAGGTGTTCCCTTGAGAACTATCATTTAACAACTGCATTTTAAGAATTTAAAAACATGAATTAAAAAAATTGTATTTGATATTTTTCATAAAATTCATTCATTTCCGTCTTTTATAGAGGTGAAATACAGATCCCGAACAAGATAAAAATCAATTTTTTGTTATCAAACAGTCTGACATTTAATATGTGAGAGATATTATTTTTTTTAATTTTAACATTAAATTGAATACTCAAAGTTCACCCATATTTCGAAAAGTCATAGCTATTCGCAAAATGAATTGAATAAACTGTATTACGCAAAGATTGTTTCAAAATTGCTTAGTTTTGAGCAAAATCATCATCGCATGGGCTGCATAAATCTCCCTCTAACAATTCCGCACATCATTTTTTCCGAAATTCGAAAATTGCTATTGCAACGGATACAATATGATAATATCACAATATTTTTGTCGTGAATCTAGTTGTATTGTTCCAAAATGGTTAACTTTTGAGCTAAAACCAGACTACTTCGAAAATATCATAGCTGGTGACCAATCAGAGGTGTATTGCTATAACATTGAAACCAAAACGCAATCATTCCACAGGAAGCGTCCAGAAGAGACGAGACCTAATGTGGATGTTTTTATCAAAGTGGTCTTCGACTGTAATGGCGTGATGCAACATGAATTCTTGTCCCCAAAGCCTTATGGTATATACAGAATACTACCTTTTAGGAAAATCAATCATGAATTTTGGACCAAGTTAATATAGTTTAAGTAAGGTTAAAAAGAGGACGGTTAATCCACAACAGATCCAATAATTGAATATACAGTTAAGCCAGTGAAAGGCCAGTTGTGTTAGACGAAGGAAAGCATCACAAGATTAGATTCTGTGTTCTTAGTGAGGTCCTTTAGGTTGGTTAGTGGATAGCGTGGATAGATAGTAGCTGTTTTTCCCCACGCAATACACCTGATGCTTCTCGCACCCAATTTTGTGTAAAATTGCCTGCAGGCTGAGATGCTATTTGTAATTCCAACAAGGGAAAAACAGGGTTAACCATAGTTATACTGACAGGCATTGTAATGAAAATATAGGGAACATACCAAAAAATTGACATATGCTGATAATTCTACACCAAATACAAATTTCAGCGATTTTTAATGGGGATTTTTCCTAAAATCTGAAAGTCTTACTGACTATTTTGAGTAACGATTATACTCCATACTATGATAGAATATGGGTTATATGGAGACTACCCCTAACAGGGGGCGAATATGAAAACATTTTGGTAGGGAGATTTGTTATCATATACGACAACAAAATACCAAATTACAGCGAATTCGGTTGAAAAACGCGCTCAAGAACCTCAAAGTACCGAAAATTGGGAAGTACCCTTATATGGAAGCTACCCGAAAAAATGGACCTATATTTATAATTTTTTGAAAAACGCGCTCAAGAACCCCAACGTACCGAAAATTGGGGTGTACCCTTATATGGGAGCTACCCGAAAAAATGGACCTATATTTATAATTTTTTGTGGAGATTTGTCACCCAATAAGAACTCAAAGTACTAAATTACAGGCAATTCGGTCGAAATCCCCAAAAACTGAAAATTGGGGAGTACCATTAAATAGGGGGCTACCAGAAAAAGTAGACCAATATTTATACTTTTTAGTGGGGAAATTTGGTACCTAACAAGAGCCCAATGTACTAAATTTCAGTAAGTTGAGCTTGAACTTACTTGACCTGCCTGCAGACAAAAGGCTATGCAATTTTGGCGATCTATCTCATTTCGTATAGAGGCTATAGTGATTACAACCAGTGTTGCCAAAACTTTGTTGAGGAAAAATGCTAGATTTTGTTGAAAAAAATGCTAGAAAGTGCTAAAAAATTTAAAAAAGTGCCAGAAAAAAGTGCTAAAAATTTCTAGAACAAAATTTTTAATATTTAACAATGAAATATTAATCAGAAACCCCATTTATTCTTATCGGCAATTCGTTGTCGATTTAGCCATGTCCGTCCGATTGAGGTCGCAATATTGAAGACAGAGCTTTGGAATTTTGCACATACGTTGGTACTACTCCTATGAAATTTGATATTGGTCGATTAGGGTACACCATCGGTCGTTTTAGGGTACACCATCCCCCAATATTTGTTTTTTAATCTTTTAGACACATTTTCAATTTAAATTGCTGTATATTTGTAGATTGTGTTCTACCTGGACATATAGTCTTCTTACTATCAATATATTTTTTCTATTTTTTTTATGGTGTTTGAAATCTACCTACTTAAATATAAATACTAATAATGTCCAAATTTGGTTAAGGTAAATAACTGTAATTTCACATTGCGTACAAATATGAAGACAATTATCAATTTCCGTCCCATTTGCGTACTTTTAAGGGTGTATAATCTCATTTCCAACAGCGACTTTAATATAAATCAAGTGAAAAAGGCGTTAAGTTCGGCCGGGCCGAACTTTGGATACCCTCCACCATAGATATACTGACAGGTACTATAAATGAAAATATAGGGAACATACCAAAAAGTGGACCTATACTGACATTTCTAAAAACGGATTATGTAAACCACAAATTTCAGAATTTTTTAATGGATAATTGTACCCTCAGCCTAATGGCTAATGAGGGTGTATACACTTTAACACGGTGAAAATTTGCCTCATCGAAATATTGGTTCTAGACCCCATGTTTCTTTGAACCAAATCCGTTTCCGAAAATTTAGATTTCATCCAAACTTTGGCCATCTTATTATTTCTTCCAAACTGAGTTCAAATTTGAAGATGGTTAATATCAGTCCACTACCTCTGGAACCTCCACACAGGGGCTAGGTCTAAATGCGGATATAGTTCATTATCGAACCTTACGATCTAATTTTTTATCTCGCTTTCCTCCGCAGGTGAAATGATTACAATAGAGTCTCAGAACCAAATTCAAAACGCGGAACAAATCAGATTACTATTTTAATATAAAACATTTGCACAAAGACATAATACCTGTACCACAGTGTGGTTAAGGATATAAAAAGGGGGTTATATGGGGACTACCCCAAAAAGGGGGCGAATATTAATAATTTTTGGAAGGGAGATTTGTTACCATATGCGACTACAAAATACCAAATTGCAGCATTGGGGGGAACCCTTATTTTAGAGCTATGCCTAAACGTGGACCGATAAAGCTCATCTTCGAACTTTACCTGCCTGCAGACTAAAGACGACACTATGCAATATTTTGGCGATCTATCTTAATTCTTTTAGTCGCTAGAATGATTGCAACAGACAGACGGACATGGCTATATCATCATAGAATTTTACGCGGATGAAGAATATATATACTTTATAGGGTCGGAAATGATTTTTTCGATGAGTTACAAACGGAAAAACAAAATTAATATACCCTCCATACTATGGTGGAGGGTATAAAAATATGTTTGCCGGAGTCTTTCTATGTTGGTCCTTATTCTGGCACAATTCCAATATAAAGGGGTACGCACGCCTTTTCGGTAATATAAAGTGGTTATAACTTTCCCGCTGAATAATATACTTGTTTTCAGAAAGTTCCAACATAATTCATGTTCATTATTTTTACATCGCTCTCATAAAATGTACAACTTAATTTGGTTTTTCATTATCCCAAATAAACAATCTACCAACAGACAATGTCATAGTCACCACATGAAGTATCCGACCATTGGAAATTCAAATTCATCGCGTGAAACATAGCGAAAATTCAATGCGTCAATATGAAATCGAAAAACGGAATTTTTTGGATTGAAACCAAAATTTTGTAAAAAAAATTCTAAGAAATTAAAAAATGCTAAAATAAATGCTAGGTGCTAGATCAATTTTTTTGGTGCTAAACGAGTTCAAAAAGTGCTAAATCTAGCACTAAAAGTGCTAAATTGGCAACACTGATTACAACTGACAAACATGCTTAGATCGTCACAGAATTTTACGGCGATCAAGAATATATATATATATATATATATACTTATATATGGACAATATTGCCAATTTTGTAACATAGCTGAAGCCGAGGTTCACCCCTTTATAACTCGGGAATTACATAAGTATATGAAAAAGTGAATAGTTTTGGGTTTATGGATCAGTCGTTTAAACTTTTCGTGAAAGCTGTGTCTACTGTCTAAAAACAGGTTGAGGCGAACCTTTTTTTATGATCTCTATCGATTTGTGACTAAGCCACACTAGGGGCATACAAAATGAGGACTACGTCTCCCATGTATCATTTTTTAAAAATTTATCTACATCTACCTTCAAATGATGCTGACATTTTGAAGCTCGATTTTAAGTATTTTTTGAATTTTACTTCAAGTTTCAATGCTCGACCAGCTGAGTCGATCAATACGTGTGTGTCTGTCAGTCCATTATAATTTGCAAATACGATACAGGCAACAGTTATGGGCCAATCGCCAAGAAATTTTGCATGTAGGATGGTTTCTGACCAAAGAAGACCTTAATGGTTTTGATAATTATTCGTTAATAATTAGAGGATAAAATGGACCAACAACTATAATTTTGTCTGGTCGCTCTAGAGGTCACAATTATGATCCGAACACAACGAAATGTTACACCAGGAAGGGTGTATGGCCAAAAAAATAAACATGATTTTAATGAAGACAGATCAATATTTAGCGGGTCAAATGAACCCAGACTGTTGTGTAAAAATTTACAAAATTTCTATTCTATGAATATTGAATATATTTTGTACGTATATTCAAGGGGATATTGATACCAATTGTATTGTATATGTACTCGGATGTGGGTGATATTCGTAAATATTTAAAGGTGTCTGTGTTATGATCTTGTTTAGTATTACTAAATAAGAGGGACGAAATATCGCTCTAGAGGTCATTATTATATGGTGAACGTTGTATATTTTACACGGTGATCAGATCCCCGATCAAATACATAGAACGGTTCCGATGCCAAATCAACCAAAACCTAAAGTGGACAAATTTGTATTGATAACGTAAATTCACCACGGGAAAACAAGATTTGGAAAATATGCCAGAGTTAGAAAGCGGAGCTGTTGACCTAAAATAGGTCAAAAGGGTGCAAATATCGCGAAATAAAAAATAAAAAAAAACACATGGTCAGCCCCGTCCAACTATACTGCTCCTCTTACTAGTTTCTATTTGTGTTGTTGTATTTCAATAGAAAAATAAAAGATAATTGAACACAGAATGCGACAATTTACATTGCATTCTCCACTGTCATTTGAATGAAATATATTTCAAAGTGAAATAGAAAATAAATTCTTATTTAGTCGTGAAATTAAAACTTAATTTGCTGCAAATGTCATTAACAACAAACAAATAGTCGAACTGAATGACTGACTGCCTCACTGGGTTTACTATTGATGCAAACAAACAAATCAAACCGAACAACAATGCAATGCACAAGACAACAATGAGGCACTAAAATAGGTTTGAAGTTCAAACATCCGTCACTGAGAGTCTGTCTCAGGCCCATCAACTTGATATGCCACAAGTACCGACGAAACCGACAAACAGATCTACATAAGTGTGGCTTAATGTGTGTGTTTTGTGAGAAAATAGTTTTGTGGCCCAAAAAAAAACAAAAACTAACATTCATCGAAGACGTCTTCCCTCAGTCAAGGAGACAAAAACAACAACAATCAAACAAAAGTAGAAAATTCAGTGAAAGTTCAATTGTTGCCATTAAATATGCATTCGATTCATCACCGCGAAATTCAAACGCCAGCCACATCGAACCGAAAGAAGATTTTGTGATCCAATCCCGACACCAAAAGACCGCATTTGGATGCATCTTCAATGGCTGCCTGTAGTCTCATTGTATGCGTCGTCGTCGTCCCACAGTCATTTGCGACGTTGCCGTCGTCGTCATGTATAACTCTTGCCATTGAGAGTTTTGACGTTTTGTTTTTTGGTCGGTATATCAACGACGACAACGACACCAATCGGTATCTTCGCTGCTGCCAATGCCGTTGAACGGTTCAACTACTAATGGCATTCGGTGTTTGATGTTTACTTTTAAGGTTCAACTATCACACCTGGTGGTGGTTGATGTTGGTGTTGTTGTAATGAGTGTGTGTGTATGTTTTTCGGTTGCATTCATACATAAGTGCAATGGATGTCATTGCTCGCCTTATTGACATAAAATTATCAAGAAATCCATCCAACGAGTCATGCCATGGCTGAAAGTGTAAGTGATGATGCGCCGAGAAAATGTGATTTTCCAATTATGTACATGTAAAATGGTAATTATTGCGAAACATGAGATGTTGCTTGAAAGAAGGCAATAAGAAAATGTTATATAGACATGATAGAGCCCTATGAGTATATTCCAAGGGATTAGATATACACTGGTGGCCGTAACTAAAGCAACTGAAATTGCAAAGATAATAAATGCCGTTTTACTTTTTCAAAATTAAACATATCGGGTTGTTTTTCAGTTCTAAATCGGTTATATTATTCATTTAAAAGAAAGCAAATGAACGCATTATTGCAAAATTCAATAAACAGTAATGTATGAAAAACAAAATTGACTCAATTTTTGATTAGACAAAACTGTAGCAACTCTAGAGTACAACCAGACGAGGTCTGACATTTTAGTTATTTTTACCGTTATAATTACTATGTTTTCGATACATATAGACCATTTTAAAAGGATTTTATTACAATAACATGTGCCTGTTTTAAATTTTGACTTACTGCCAAATAAATATACATAAATGACTGATTGGAAAAATAATGTACCACAGAAAATTATGATGTGAGAAATCTATCTTCTATATATATATATATAAATGAATTGCTGTTCGTCAGTCTCGCTAAAACTCGAAAACGGCTGAATGGATTTTTCTTATATTAGTCTTGAAATGTCCAGGGAAGGTTTAAAAGGTGAGAAAAAATCGAAAACCGCGAAAAATTTGCAAAAAAATTTTGAAGCATATTTGCATTTCCACGAATTTAGTATCGAGCTATTTTGATAGCACCACATCGTAGTTGTTATTTTGAGGTATTTTGGGTGAAATTTTGCAGCGTATCATTCCTTTTAGCCTACTTTTGTCAATTATTGAAAATTTTCAAAATATTTATTTTTTTTTTCAATTGGATTGATATTGTATTGAAACCTTTTTTGGGAGAATAAACAAATAATTGAGAATCATATCATTGAATGTACACGCGATCATTGTAGAATCCACGAACATTTTGAGAATAATGCAAGGATGGAAAATCAGAAGACATTCAGAATCGAGTTCATGTTCATTCAGAGTAGTCGAATTCTAAGATTCATGCCCTAGATTAATTTGTTTGAAAATAATAATAATAGGAACCACGGGAAATATTAAATCAGGTGGTTATATACCTAATAATTTTTCAATATCATTGAACTTATAAACAGAACAACTCGCATATATGCGATACAAAAATGTGTATCAGAGAGAAAAATAATATACGATTTTTTTTCAAAAGTATATCATTAAGGTCAGCTGTAAAGAGAACAACTAACAAAAAACCATCATTAGAAAAAATAGCCAAGACATAATATCTAATTTGAAGGTTATACCAAAATATCTGTCCTATTCGAATTTAACATGCCAACTACCAATAACACTTAGGTTGGATAAAGGGGGGTAAGAACTTCAACATACCGAACATTTGAAGGGAACTAATTATGGTGACTTTTTAAACGTTAAGCTATAGTGCATAATTTCTTGGATGATGTTTTTTATTCACAGAAATCCGTTATACCTAATTATAGCCAACTCTAGGGGCAAGACCTGCATGTAGCTATATAAAAACTTGCAACTAAATAGATTTTTTTTTGGCAAAAATGTGTCTAACCCCCCAATATACCGGAATGACATATTTTATTTTAATTTTAGGTTTGACACCACATGAGAAATTATGGAGGATACCATTATATGAGTGTTACCCAGAATCTTCGAATAATATTGATAATTCTTTGTTACCAGATTTCGTACTTACTGATCACATAAATTTTAAAATTAAAGTAAATTTGGGTGAAACACCTGACCAAAACCCCAAAATACAGAAGAGTGGACCAATATTGACAATTCATAGTAGGGTTCAGGCTACCAAATAAAACAACCAATTACAGCTGATTAGGTTGAAAAAAGTGCCCAAATCTCTAAAGGATCGATTAATGTGGAGTGTTTTTATATGAAGGATTTTCGGAAACTTGGACAAATTTTGTTAGGAACATTTTCTACTTAATGAACATCCAAAAAGAAAATTACAGCCAAATACCGAATATTAAGGGGTTACCCGGTTACTTGGACCAATATGGATAATTTTAAGTAGAGTGATTTTCTGCTCAATAAGTATCCCCTATATTAAATTAAATACAATTCTGTTGATAGCCGTGTCCAAGATTTTCAAAATACGGAATATTTATGATAATATTTGGTGCGGACACATTCTGCTCAATTACAACCAATTCTATTTAAAAATCATATTGCGAGGTACCTTTAAATGGGGTCTACCATAAATAGTGAACTAATATTGAACATTTTCAGTATCAAATATCCTAGGAGTAGTAGCAATGTATGGGCAAATTTCACAGCACTATCTATTATATTGGGCAATCGTTATGTGAATTACACATCAACAATATTGCTATGCAAGACGTTTGCCGGGCCCGCTAGTATTCTATAAATAAATCCGTGATTTGTCGAATTATAGGTATGGATGAACTGTCACTTGATCAACAAATTGTCATAGCAGTAAAAAATAAACATTTAAGAGTTCAACGGAATGTTGAGAGGGTTATCGCTGGATATGGAAAGTAATTTTATTTCTGAAAAATTGGAAAGCTTTCGCTTTCTCGGATGAATTAAAGTTTAATATTTAAAGATCAGACACGAGGCGAGAAGATCTGAAAATGAAAGCGTGTTTTTGTAAAATTCTAAACGAATGAATTCGAGTGACTTACGACCAAACTCCTTGGTTTTGAAAAATATGTCATTTATTTTTGTTTTGAATCAAAAAATATTTGTTTACATAAACAAAGGTTTGGTCGTAAGTCACTCGAATTCGTTCGTTTAGAATTTTTCAAAAACAGGCTGTTAGGCCTCAATATTGCAACGACACTGTGAAGCATGGGGGTGGGTACTGGCCTGTTTATCTTTTTATTGAGTTCGATCTATTTACGAGACTTGTGAAGTAATGGATAGGAAGATGAAGAAAATATACCGCGTATTCGGATGTTTCAGCTTGACAAGAACCTCAAACATGCTCCCAAACATATCAAAGATTGGTTGACCCCCGCAACCAATCTTGATATGTTTGGGAGCATGACCAGCACAACCATCAGATCATCTGTGGAGTATCATACATAACGAAATCAAAAGAGATCCACAAACAAGCATAACCTCTTCATAAAGTTTCAGGGTGCGAGTAATTTAATCCGGAACGTTAAAAAAACTTAATAATAGCGGATACTCAAATGAAAGATATACAAATTTCATCGGAAAATGGGTTTTTTAGGTTTCACGAGTATAATTGATGTTCGGAAATTCCTAAATTGCTAATTGAAACTAGACCATATGATACCCTGAGTCTGGGCAATATTTCGCGATATTTGCACTTTCTTGACCGATTATAGTTCAGATCCACTTACTCACTCTGTCATATTTTCCAAATCTTGTTTACCCGTGGTGAATATTACTGCCGAAAAAAATGGTTTTGACACTCGGAGTATTGACCGATAAACAGCTGTTCCAATTATTTGAGGTAAATATTTGACGTTCTGCATATAATAATGGCCTATAGACCGACTAGAAAATCTGACAAGAATAAAGTTTTCGGTTCATTGCACCTCCTAAGCATCATTTCAACATCACCGAAAAGTATAGGCGTCGTCCTTGACCATAACCGTTTTCTTCCGCTGGGGTAATAACAATACTATACAATATCATAACACATAGACACACTTTTAAATGTTTACGTAAAACTCCACATCCGAGTACATGCAACAATATAATTGGTATCAATTTAAAGATCTGACACTCCTCTTGGATATACTATCTCGGGTCTATGTCTCTTCACACAAATGTCTGGATCAGATTTCCTTCCGGGTGTAAAATTTTGTGGTGTTCGGGTCATAATTGTGACAAAAATAATGTTTTTTTTGTCCATTTCATCCCTTAAATATAAACGGATCATAACCGAAAAATAGAAGTCTTCTGTGGCCAGAACATATGCCACATGCAAAATCTCGAGACGATTGGTCCATAACTGTGGCCTATATCGTGTTTACAAAAGTCTGGGTCAGATTCCCTTCCGGGGGTAAACTTTTGTGGTGTTCGGGTCATAATTGTGACCTCTAGAACGACGAGAAAAAACCGACAAAAATAATGTTTTTGTCTATTTCATCCCTTTAATATAAACGGATCATTACCAAAAAAATAGAGGTCTTCTGTGGCCAGAACATATGCTTCATGCAAAATCTCGTGACGATTGGTCCATAACTGTGGCCTATATCGTGTTTACAAATTATAATGGACAGACAGACGCCCGGACGAGCACACATGTCTAGATCGACTCAGTCGAGATATGACGATCGGTATACTAGAACCAATGTTTCGCGGCATTGCAAACTCTTGGGGCTTGGCACTAAGCTAGAACAATGAATGCATTATCTGTAATAGTTTTCGATGGATATAGTATAAATAGCAATTTCGTTCTCCTGAAATTTGCAAAAATGGTAATTATTCGCACATATTCCAACATTTTTCCAACTTTCCTTAGTTTCAACATGTTCCAAATCCCATATTATAATTAAAATTCGGTGACGAAAAAATATCGCTCGTTTCATACACATCTCTGATAGTAATTCGATATTCGGCTCAGCTGAAAATATTTCTGTTTTTATTTTCAACACATTAACACAAATTTCATATATGTTGTATGGTTTCAAAATCGGTTTTAAATTGCTATAACCTTCAGCTTAAATTCGTACATAATCTTAGTAGCAGATGTTGTATTTAAAATATGATAAATATTTTTAATGAATTTTAGATATTTGTTTTAAACATTAATTTTAATAGAACCAGCATCTATGAAGATTTTTTTTTTTGCAAAAATGTAACATAATATTTTAGATACCAGGAAAACTGTTCTGTTATCTCTACAAATTTTCACTTTCAATTCCGAAAATACCGAGAACAACAACAAATGTTACCTTGGCGCCGTGACTGAGCTTACACATACAGCAACAAACACCCTTTTACAACTTTATTCAATTGAATTAACATAAAATTTGCTTTTCTCTTCGTGTCTATTGTTATTCGACAGAAAACAAAAACGGAAAAAATAATTATAATAATAACAAAAACAACACCAACTCCAACACAACAACTACAAACATTTAACAACACAAAATAAGTAAAAGTTTTACAACAACACGACAACGATGATGACTAATCACAATTTTAATTTTATTACTTCATCTCAGATAGGAGAAAAAAACAAAGAGAAAAAAGATACATCTGAATAGCAAAACACTTCACTTTCATTAACATAAAATTCCCTCAGCCTTTCTCTAACAGAAAAACAAAATAAAAATGGTTATTCTATCAAACTTTTGACACAACTCTGTATACAAAAATAACCTGCAAACGAGCTGCATAAATTCTGTGTAATTTCCCAACATAAAAAAATCATAATTATCTTCTTCAATCATAAATCTGAACATGAGAATTAAGTTTTGGATTTTTTTGTTTGCTTGAGTTTGATCAGAAACATCCAAAAAAGAGAAGATGGAAACAAAAACCCCCAAAAGAAAAACTTTGCTGAAGTTTCACTTCCTGCAGTTAGGAGGGGTTAATAGTAAGTTAGCCGACAATAAAAGTCATAGTTATTACAGGTAAATGAATAATTAACTTCTACTTTAAGTGTGCAAGAAAAACAACTTTGCCAATATTTTCATACGTATTTATATTAAAGAAGCTGAATCGATTTAATTATAGTAATTTAATATATAAATTGTAACTTTGTTTAATGAATGTAGTTAAGAAATAAAATGACCTTCTGAATTCTATCAATGTCTGCTGTATGATGATGAGACTTTCACAGCAATAATTACACATTACAGCAAACGTGGGGAGTTTTGAAGATGATTTTGCCCAGCTATCTTATAAACACGAATTGCGTAGGATTCGGCTGTCAATGTATTTGACAACTACTGATGAAACTGCTAAGGAAATATTATAGACGATAATGAGATTTTTCATCAGAGATGGTCCGTCAGAAATAGTGACGTAAATGACATACATTTCCGACGTATAATACATACGTCAGAAACGTCGGAAACGCACCCAAAACAATTAAGTTTTTGAAAAAATACCCATTTCCATTAATCAATTTGGAAATGACGCATGCTTTACTCAAATCCATATCAAATTTCAAAATTTTCTTCTCCAAAAAGTTTAGAATTTTTTATCAGTTCTACAAGGAATTGTTGAAAATAACAGTATATGGTAATAAATTTTAAATAAATGACTTTTACTACATTTATTACATTTTATACAGGTATATGACGTTTTCGACGTTTACACCTTTTTGACCGTCGAAAACCTAAAAAATCGTCACAGGGATCATCCCTGTTTATCATGAACACATGACAAATTCCCTTTATAGTCCACTAAAATGTTTATACCCTCCACCATAATGTTGAGTATATATTAAATATTGAGGCCATTTTCATACTTCGCTGTACTTTAACACTATTTGTGCTCATTTTCATCTCTCTCGCTTTTGACAAAAACAAATGTATTCCTCTCAAGAAAAAGGCCATCTGTATCATTAATCGACTGCGTTTTGTTGTGGTATCTCTCCCCTTACTTGGTGGTTGTTAGTTCTGCGACCGTTTGCATGTCTACTGTGTCTCTTGTTTACAACCTCCACTCACACGTTTGTGAATAATTTTGTTTTCCGTTGTTTCTTTACTTCAGGCATTGGTGTTATAAAATTCGCAGGTATATTTTCCAAATTACTTCGATATAAATGTCAAATACAATATAACAAATAAGTGTTGATACGAGCAACAAGCTCAACCGAAAGTTTAACATTGTAGATGATTTTTATAATAACGCAAAACAAGAATAATAACCAGTAAGGAAAGTAGTAAAGTCGGACGGGGCCGACTATATGATTCCCTTTACCACTATGGGTATATTTAACACTATGGGTATATTAACATAAAATTGGATGAAATAAAATATGTGATATTTATCTAAATGTGAATCGACTTAGATCTATCCATAAACATGTCATTCGATTGATTACATGATTACAATGGGACAAAAGTATGTAAATCGACTTCAAACAAATATAAATATTTCATCAATAGGTCTGTACTTCTAGAAAATGCAACTAGGTAATTCTATGCTCAATTTTGTACGTTGTGCAAAATTTGATGTCAATCTGACTAACATGAGGATTCTGATGTCCAATTTACTTAAAATCGGGCGAAAATATATATGGAAGTTTATCGTAATATGAACCGATTTCAACGAAACTTGTCACAGGTTAGACAATAATAATTTCAGTACGTTTTGTTCCTATCAGCCATATATTGGATCCTTGGTGCGTCAATTACTTAAAATCAATCTATAATATAACGGAGATATATCTAAATCTCAACCGCTTTTCACGAAACATGGTACACATCAGTCTGGACTAAATTCAGTACGCTATGCCAAATTAACATGAAATCGGACAAAACTATATATGGGAGCTATATCTAAATCTGGACCAATTTTCTCGAAACTTGGCAGACATCACTTTAGTCTCAATTCAGTGTGTTATGCCAAATTTCGTGCAAATCGAAGGATATATAGGGACTTTGGTGCACCATTTACTTGAAATCGGACGAAACTATATATGGGAGCTATATCTAAATCTGGACCGATTTTCACGAAACTTGGCACAAAGCAGTCTGGACTAAATTCAGTACGCTATGGCAAATTTCGTGCAAATCGATGGATATATAGGGACTTTGGTTTACCATTTACCTGAAATCGGACGAAACTATATATGGGAGCTATATCTAAATCTGGACCGATTTTTCAATAGGGTTCGTCCTTGGGCCAAATGAATAAGCTGTGCCAAATTTCATCCAATTCGAATAATAAATGCGGCCTGTACATTGTTTGCAATTTAACATGGACAGATGGACGGACATGCGTAAATCGACTTATAAAGTGATTCTATGCATATTCTCAAAAGGAACCATGGGTCTATCTCGATTCCTTTTGCCTGACATAATACCCTTTACCACAGTGTGGTAATAATCCAGACAAGACATGGCATAGTTATAAACGTAGTCTCATTGCTAAATCGATTATGGCAACCCCAACAACCCTGCACTTATCATTTACAAATAAAATTTACTTTCCGATTTTGCTTAATTTGAATATTTTAATAATATCAACATTTGCACATATTATTATTATTTTGTCATCAGTAGTACGTTCACACAAAAAAAACGAACGTAAAATCAACATTGCAAAATGTTGATTTAACATCGATGTAATGTTTTTTAGAAAAATGTTATTTTAACGTTGTTTCATATAAAATCAACATGTTAATTCAATATCAAAATAACAGTAGACAGTGTTGAATTTCCATAGATGGATTTTTATAATAAAAATAACTGTTTTTCATGTTAAATTAATATTGTGACAATAGTAAAATTAAAAGTTATTAATGTTGAAATGACATTCTTATATTTTAAAAATGTAATAACATTGACTCATGTTGAAACAACATTTCAATCATGTTAAATTGATGTTGTGAAATGTAAATGCTAATTGGAACAAGATTGAATTAAAGTTGCGAATTGTTAAAACAACATGAAACAATGTTGAAGTTAAATGACTTCATGTAGAATTATAAAAAATAAGAAGTACAGCTATTTTAGTGTATATAACCCAAATTCCATTCGTATAGCATTTATTAGATTGTAAAGGCGTATACAGTGTGGAAAAATGAAGTGATAAAAATATTAAGTGAATTTAAAAAAAGGAGGACACAACGGAAGCTATTCCACCAATAGGCCTTCGTGCTTCTTTCCGGTAAAAGTTGTTCTGTTGGAGAAAAAATTTAAGTAAGGAAAATAATTTTAAATCATGTTTTCATTTTATTTTTTACAAATATTTTGTTCGTATTTTCTACAGTATAACATTGATGACGAACCATGTCCCAAACAATTGCCAATATATAAGTCTATTGGTCATAAAATCAATCTAATGTTAGCACAACATCATCGCTGGTTTTATCCTTATCAACATCAATTGCTGATTCTAAGCTGTCTAAGGTAAACTTTTAAATCATAGATTTTTTTTTTATAACATACACTATTTTGTGCAAAGGGATCTTTAAGACAAATGGCAAAGGACATTTTCATTAAGGCAAAGCGAACTGAAGTCGTGTGGTAGCAATTACGAATTCCTTAGCGATTATGAAAGAATTCCATATATTTACAAGTCCTCCTCTGCATCTATTCCATACTAATGATGGTAATATATATATACCAAATAAATATTTGTAATCTTTATAAAAATTTTAATTTTACAAAAGAAAATAATAAATAAATAACCAAAATATACATAACATTTCAACATGAACAAATATTATTTCAACATTAAATTCCAAGTTGTGTCAATGGGGTTTTCATATCATTTCAACATGTCTTCATGTTACTTTAATATGATTTAATAGTTAATTCAACATTAAATTCGTATTGATTCAACATGAATTCGTGTTACTTTAACTTTTAAAAATGTTAATTTAATAAGAATTTCACATTATTTCAAAAGGATAATCACATTGATTCAACTAGAACAACACAGTTAAACGAACATGATTTCATGTCATTTTTAAGAGAGAAAATGTTATTTTAATTTTACTGTAAAATCATTTTAAATCAACATGAAACGATAATGAAGCAAAATCGTTAGGAAAAAATGTTATCAACATGATTTTAATTGATTTAACAATGATTTTTTTCTGAATGTTCCTAACTAAGGAAAAAAAAAACAATTATAGTTGTTGACAATGATGTCAAAATGACAAATAGTTAATTTGCCATAGAAAAGCGGCGACCACCATCAGACATAACTATATCTCTCTTACCTACTTACCTCATTCTCTCTCTCTCTCTCTAACAAGAAATCAGTATTTAAAGTTTTATGAATTGCATTCATTAAATACAGAAATCCGGACATTGGCAACACTTCCTGAATAATATTCATATATATATATATATATATATATATATGAATTATTTGTTATTTGTGTATATGTTTTAGGGTCTCAACTTTGATTCGAGGTCAAAGGTCAGAAAATTTGATTTTGATGCTTATGTAACACGGAAATCCAACCGTATTTTCCGTTATGTAAGGTTCGGATTATGGTGCATTCGGACCATAAACCGGGCAATTCAAAATTAAATGTCTTA
This sequence comes from Musca vetustissima, assembly GCF_032173495.1. Classification (NCBI taxonomy): domain Eukaryota; kingdom Metazoa; phylum Arthropoda; class Insecta; order Diptera; family Muscidae; genus Musca; species Musca vetustissima. Next base: position 227,274 of record NW_026880481.1, read on the forward strand.
TTGAAACGGCTTTTAAATTAAAGTTTCGTGTATTACGTATTTCATGTCCGTCCGTATGTCTGTCTGACCGGCAGGTGCGCACGATAACTTTAGAAGGGAGTAATCGATTTCGTTCAAACTTTTCATAGTAATATTTATTGCAAACATAGATCAAAATCGAACATGTAGGATATCAGACCTCTTCTTAATGCTCCTCTCCCACAAAATGGACAAAATATTGTTATTTTTTTTTAATATCACATGAACGGTCTATCCGATTTAACTAAACTTTGCACAACCTAAATGAGATTTTGTTTTTATTGTTCATATAAATAATAAAGTTTTAAATATATTTACTTTTTGCATCCAAAAACCTAAAAATCGAAATATTTTATGAATGGCATAAATAATTCTTTTCCTTCGATTAAACACTTTAGATTTTATCAGGGTTGTGAAAAGAGAGAGATATTTTGGAATGAAACAAAAAAATTCGCGCGAATTCATTCGAACACTTAATACTTTTATACATTTAATACATTAAAAAAAATGTCTACTTACACAACTTCCATGAAAATCTACTTTCTGTGGTTTTTTTAGCAATATTTTTATTTGCAAACTTTTGACTGGCAAGAGGTCCAAATGTTACTAATAATACAGCAGTTCTAATTTTCCAGATTCCCTTTACCATGGGTTGTGTTGTGATGTTCGGCTTTACTCGAAAAATACAAATAATTAACACTTACAAAAAATGTCACTCATCACCTAACATTTTATTTGATTTAATAATTTTAATTCCTAAATAATATATGAATATTGTAAATATCCTTCCAGTACCTACGAATATAATGGTATCAATTAAAATTGGATATACTATTTTTTTTCAAATATATACTTTCAAATTTCACACATGCCCTAGCTTAGCATGTTTTAATTCTTCATTTAAATTTGTTGACACTTTTGTATTCAGATTTTTATGTAAATCATTTGTTGTTCTGATGTTTTTCTTTGACCGGCAATGATTTCGAATTCCATTGCGCTTGCAACACTATGTTCTTCAATCAACTAGTTTTGTTTTCGGGTAAACCATATTATAATAATAGCAGTTCTATTTCCTCCCAAGACAGTACCAATTACACCACAATCACTCATAATTTAATGTAAAGATTTCAACTCCATATAGAATTGACCTTCATTCGAATGATTTATTTATTTATTTTTTTGCCAATAAACACTTCCAAATTTCCACATGCCCTAGCTTAGCATGTTTTAATTCTTCATTCAAATTTGTTGACACTTTTGTATTCAGATTTTTATGTAAATCATTTCTTGTTCTGATGTTTTTTTTTTGAACGGCACTACGTTCTTCAATCAACTAGTTGCTAACAATAATTGCAGTCGGTACCTAAGCAATAAATATAAAGACATTTTTTGCTAGTTTCTCATTAGTTTGTAATTTTGGAAAAATGAAATAAGTCCCCAATTATAGTTGTTTTTGTTTTGTGTATAAAAAATTGGGGATTTATTTCATTCCGCCTTTCTGGTACCTTCCCTGCAGTGGCTACATTGACATTGAAATGCAAACATCCAAAAGTGGCAACATCAAAAAAAACACGTTAAGTTCGTTCGAATGTGAAAGGTTTACTCTCTATTTTTTTATTTTTAGATTGCAATGGCGAGGTGCATCATAAAAATTTGCCACAAAATCGCACGGTGAATAAGTAAAAATGTCTTAAAGTCCTTTGAGAGAATTATGACAGAAACGCACAGAGTTGTGGAAAAATCAATCATGGGTTTTGCAATGACTTTTTCCATTTTTACTTATTCCTTTTATTAATATTTATATATTAATATTAAGTAAATACCTTTCCTTCACACTGCCAAACTAATTGAATTGCATTACGAAGAAAAATTTCATTGAAATTAATTTCTTCTTCATATTCGGCAAACAAAAAGTGAAAGATAATAAACTGAAAAAAAAAACATCTGCAATTATTTTCTTTATCAATATTCACTGTCGGTTTGCAAGGTGTTAATCTGACATCACCTTCACCGTCAACCGTTCGTCATAAAATCACTGAAGATTGTCAGAGAGAATTGAGACAAGACAACAACACCAACAACAACGAATGGCATAAAAACTGAAATAATTAACCACTTTCTACGGATATTTCAGTAGTAATTTGGATTAAAAAAAAAAGAAAAAAAAAACAACAACTGCCACAAAGGGTTTCTCAGCCAAGCATGATAAATGAACGCTCGGATGGATGATGCATGATTGATGTTACAATTCAAAATGATAAATTGACAAATGCGTTCGATATAATTAATAAATTGGAGAAATTATTTATATAATAAATACATTTTATATCAAATCTAAAGTAAAAGTGCATGAATTTTAAAACCACAATAAATTATATATTTTTTTAGAAAAATAGCGAAAAAATTAAAATGGGATTTATGTTTAACATAAAACCATATATTGCTCATTTGACCGGAGAACCAGGAAGGTCCACTTCTTCAAACACCTATCCAACCATAATTGGATATGGCTCGTCTGTGAAAGTCGACAACAAGAAAAACCTTTTTGGATCAATCAGAAGTCAAATTATATCGAGTAGAAGTTTCCGACATTTTAATAAATTTTACTCTTTCTTATCTTCTGCAAATTATAATTGTCGCAGAATTGTTTTAACTACAAAAGAAATTTTCACCAATAATGACAATGATTTTTGGTCAGATTTAATGTGGAATTTTAATGTCAAAAGTGACCTGGGATTAAGTGGCAGCAGCCATTGTCATCATCACGCGGCAACTTGGTGCGTCGTGATCAAATTAAGCGAGAAAAAAATAAAAGCCCATTCTTGGCAATAAAACACAGACATGGCATGCCAGAGTTAAGAGCCACTGAATAATGGAGACATTGACTGGGCGATTTTGGTCATGATGTTGTTGTTGTAGTTTTTTTTTTAATGAACCCAGCAGCAGTGGACCATGTTCTTTTAATGATTATGATGATGACTTTTACTAATCTTTAGGTTTTTATTTGTTTTTGTTTTCATGATTTTTACTAAAATTTCGGTGAAATAATTTATGCGAGGGAAATGTTTAACTATTTCGCCGCTAGTTTATTTTGGGTTATAAAAGTAAAATTATCGTACATATTTATTTTTAGAATCTAAGGAAAAATGAAAGTTACGAATAAAGTTTATTTTAACAGAATTTATTTTGGATATAATCTACAAAGTGGATTGTTTTTTTAAGGAGTTCATTTAAGGGGACCCCCCATTCTCGGGGTCAACATTTTTGTTGATATAATTCGAATCTACACTGATTAAAGAATGTCCCTACAAAAATCTCAAGAACTCTTGAAGATATAGCCGATTTATTGTGTCAGCATCAAATGACGGCTGAAGGGCTTCTCAAACTTTAAAAACGTTTTTCTCTAAACATTTTTTTGCGAATGGCGGGCACGATAACTCAAAAACTAATAACCGAATCGACTTCAAATTTTTACACGTTTCTCTGTGAGTGTATAGCTATCGTATGAACTAGGATAAAGCCAATCGGTGAAGATCTTCCTTATTTTTTAACTTGGGTTTTGGTAAAAAATCGGCGATTTTCCAAAAATATTTTTTCAAAGGTCCGCCATTTTGTTAATTTTAGAGCGAAGTCAATAATCCTAGTTCATATGATAGCCAGACATGTACTCTTTCTATCACCGTTGGAATTTTCGGATTCCGATGTTCCAGTGAGGAGTTATCATGCCCGCCATTAAAAATAAGGACTTTTCTTTAATTACAAAAAAACAACAAAAGAATAACAAAATTTTTTTGTAAATTATTTTTCAAGTATATATGTGTAAAGTTACAAACCTTAACTAGCATTGGTTTTGATTTACCAGCCCATTGAAAATCTTGAAAAAAACCGAGAATGGGGGGGTTCCCTTGAGGAATTTTATGTGAAGACGTATGAATATGATAATTTTCTTTGAAGATGTATTCTTCACCCACCAAGGTCCTGGAATGCCAAAGGACTCAAGGTTCGGCCGATATTTATAACATTTGGTTGAAAGATTTGCACTCAACAATAATTAAAAATCTAAATTAGAGAATCGATTGAGAAACAGATCTGAAATCCTGAAAATAACGAATACTCCTTATATTCGTCATTTTAAGGATTTCAGATCATTTATATGTAGCAATGGGTGGTACACAACAATTTCTTTATGTGAAGTCTGCGGAAAATTCATTGTGCACCATGACAATGTGAGCTCTCACACTTTGAGTTAAACCAGCGCCTTTTTGACGGGCCAAAACGCAAAATTGATGGGTCTTTCGCCATACAGTCATGACATGGCGCCAAACGGCTTCTCTTCATTACCGCACATCAACAAAAACTGTGATTTTCGTCGCTGTAAGACGCAGTAGCTCTCGGAGTGGAACTGCAAAATTATACCCCATACAATATATGACTGATATATATATCACATTTCCTAGGTACTACTTCTAGTGGTGACAATTTATGTGTAAATATTCAAAATAAGATTTCTATATATCAATTATATAATAATACGCAATTTTTTTAGTATATAAGTGCCACATATATATTTATATATATTACATTTTAATAACTAAAAGTATATATTTTATTTAAATAATTAAAAAAAAAACATAATTTATTTGTAATTCATTTTAACAACTTTCACACACAATAGTTATTTTGTTGTTAATTTTAATTGGCAAACCCATTTTATTTTTTACGGTATTTAATTTTGACAAACAAACAAACCTCGTATATGCCGAAAGCGGTGATTATTACACACCCAACCCTCAATTGATGTTTATCACCGTTCTTAAGGTATTTGCACACCTCCGATTTGCCATTGTGTGTTTCTTTTGAAGATGATATCTTCTCAAAAGTCAAAGCATAATGCAAATAAAAAACAACATTGTCAAGCATTGTTGAGTTTCTAAGCTTTGTTTAGATTTGTATTTAATTTGTCAAAAATAAACAATTTGAAGATAGCAAAAAAGTGGTCTTTTAAATATACCGAAAGTACGAGTGAGAAGAGAAAACTTTGCTACAAAAGTGAAAATTAAAATTATAAATAAATACATAAATAAATAATGTCACATTATTTTCAAATACATTTCTTGTCCATTAACGAATATATAATTGACAACAATTTTATTAAGCATAATATCAGTCAGTCTGTTTAGAAGTATTTTGGAATCAATATATAAATGTTGTAGTAAATAATGAAAGCATATTAAACAAAACATATTTTTACATTAGGTTTAGGATATTGGATATTTTTTTTATCGAATTAAGATTTTATTTAAAAAAATCATCATCTTAAAATGTTCTTATATCTTAACCCTAGTACACAGCAAAAAATAATAATCATGAATATTTTTATAATTTCGTTCATTGTTTTTTTTTTTCATATTGTACATGTACCTCAGAATGTACCTTAGAATGCGCAAGTACAAATTCTTATAGGCATGACAAATCCACTTCTCTCTACTTTGCCAATATTTGCGCTTATATTTTCCTCTCTCTTTTGGCAACAACAAACCAGTATCCTCTGTCACTTTCTTCTCCCTTGATAGTTTTTGAACCGTTTGTTTGTCTACTGTTTCTCTTATATACAGCCGCGATCTCTTGATTATGGTTAGTTTTGCATTCCATTGTTTCTTTATTTCAGACACTGTTACCGACCTCAGCATTGGTGTTATAAAATTCGCATATGTATTTTCCAAATTAGTTCGATAAAAATGCCAATGTTTTGGGCTATCCTAATAAATGAACCAAATTCAATTCGCCAATTCGCTGGAAAAAAAGTGGTAAAGATTTCTAAAATGGGGGCTATAGCATAACGTGGACCGATATACCCCATTTTCAATGCCGTACATCCTAAGAGAAATAGCAATTTATGGGCAAAATGTCAAAACTCTATCTTGACATGCATAAATCGACATAGAATTTAATTCTGATTCTGATCTGATAATTCTGTACATGTTAGTACTTTGGACACTTTTTACGTCATATAAAATCAGTAATTTCTCGAATTATAAGTAGTGCAACTATATCAGTAGTGACAGTTCAGCACAGAGGAGGCTACAAAAGTTCAGTTCTTACTGATTAACAAATTGTCACAGCAGTAAAAAAATACCCATTTTAAAGTTCAACGGAATTTGTAAGTTATCGTTGGATATAACCTCAAGAACAGAGCGTGGACGAGCAATGGTAGCAGGCCCACATGCCTGAAAACTATTAATAAAGTTCTATTATTCCAATAAATAATCGGAAAGCCAGATTACCTTTCGCAAAAGGCAGACTCAGCGGAGAAATATTATATTATGTTCTCGGATGAATTAATGTTAAATATTAGAGATTCGGAAATGAAAAAAGGCTCATGCCACAGCAAGTATTGGTATTGGACTGTTTTTTCTTTTTATGGAGTTCGATTTATTTACGAGATTTATGAAGTAATAGATCGGATTGTTTATAAAAATGTTTTGGAAAATTCAATCGTTCTCTTCGTTTGGAGAATCATTGATAGCAAAATCAAAAGAGTTTCACAGACAAACAGACATAACCCCTTCTAAAGGAAGAATCGAACGGCAAAGATAATACAATTATTCTGTATTTAAGTAATTTACAAAATTTCATACGTGTTAAGAATCACTTTGAAAAAACTCAGTCGAAATTCTATACATTAACTACGAAAAGCCTCAAAACTAAATCAGTCCTGTTAAAAGGCATTAAGGGTAGTACTGATACGGGCATTGCATTATCCGAATTAAAACAATATGAACAAGTGAACAAGAGTAAAGTTTGGCCGGGCCGAACTTTGGATACCCTCCACCATAGATATACTGTCAGGTACTGATTATGTAAACCATAATTTCAGCAATTTGTAATGAATACTTATACCCTCAGCCTTATGGCTAATGAGGGTGTATACATTGTGATACAGTGAAAATGTGCCTCGTCGAAATATTGGTTCTAGACCCCACGTATTTTTGGACAGCCAATTCGGTGGAAAAATACGACCAAAACCCTCAAAATACTGAAAATTAGGAGGTACTGTTATATGGGGGCTACCAGAAAAAATGGACTTACACTTATAATTTTTTGTGGAGACATTTAGTACCCAATATGAACCCCATCTACCAAATTTCTCCGAATTCGGCTGAAAAACGCGCTTAAGAACCGCAAAATACGGAAAATTGGAGGGTACCCTTATATGGGGGCTACCCGAAAAAACTGACCTATGTTCATAATTTTTTGTGGAGAAGTTTGGTACCTGATAAGAACTCAAAATACTAAATTACAGCCAATTCGATTGAAAAATACGACCAAAACCCTCAAAATACTGAAAATTAGGAGGTACTGTTATATGGGGGCTATCAGAAAAAGTGGACCTATACTTATGATTTTTTGTGGATACATTTAGTACCCAATAAGAACACAATGTACCAAATTTCAGGGAATTCGGCTGAAAAACGTGCTCAAGAACCCCAAAATACCGAAATTTGGCGGTTACCTATGCCTAAACGTGGACCGATATATCCCATCATCGAACTTGACCTGCCTGCAGACAAAAGACAACCCTATGCAAAATTTCAGCACCCTATCTTAATTCTTTCAGAAGATAGCGTGATTACAACAGACGGACGGACGGACATAGCTAGATCGTCTTAGAATTTTACCCTGATCAAGAATATATATATACTTTATAGGGTCGGAAATGAATATTTTGATGGGTTACAAACGGAATGACAAAATTAATATACCCTCCATACTATGGTGGAGGGTATAAAAAGATGACTTCAAATCCATGAAAGTAACCAAATTTGAAACAGCAAAATCAAAGGAAATCGGATACAAATTTCGCCCAGTAGTAACATACACCATCTAAAAACATAAGAGGTTTATTATATCGAGTTTAACACTGTCATACAATATGCTACAGATTGGCAAATGACCATTAATTTTGAAAAATGTGAATCTATACTCTTCCGCCCCCCTGTGGGAAAATGTAATGCGAATATAAGAAGAAATTGGAAATCTTTTGGCGTAAAGACTCCACATAACAATCTTAATATATCAAATCAAAATGTGTAAGATACCTAGGTATCAATATAGACAAATTTCTATAATTCCACGATAACATTAAACATCAAGTATCTAAAGCCTAGGGAGCCTTTATGAGATATAGCCATATTTTTTATTCAAAATATAAAATATAATTTTTTTATTGCACACTACTTTTATAAGACCAATCTTAACATATGGATGTCCTATTTGGTTCAACGTGTCGCCTTCGTATATGGAAATTATAAGAAAATTTGAAAGAAAATGCTTGCGAGTTTGTATTTCCTTGTATAGATCACCCGGTACTGACTACACCAAATATATTTCCAATAAAAAACTTTATAATAAATCAAACATATTTGAAATAGATAACTTTATAATCAAAGTGATTAGAAATCAAAACCTTAGAAGCACATAATTTTTATGACTTCAAATATATTGAACATTTCTTAACTACAGGATATGTTCCACCCGAAGCCTACGTGTACTTAGATTCTAAGGGATTTATTCAAAATAGTTCAGGAATGCCTATTTTTTACCAACGTTATAGAAGGTCCAATATAAAATCCATACATATCAATCTATTAATGGATAATGATGTACGTTTTGAAACCAGTACATCGACAAAAGATGTGTAAGAAAAAAATTAACAAAAATAATATTAAGTACTAGCATATGCCCGCAACTTCGTTAGCGAATGTAGGAAATATTTAAACATGTATTGACATATTATTTTATTTTCAGAGAAAACTGCATATGTCAGAAAGAACAATCCACACATTAATATCGACCATAAATTAAATTTGGGTACCATTTAGTACCAAATTTCATGATTCGAGCTCTAAAGGTTCACCCAAATCCAAATTTTACAAAATTTTCCATTTAGCACACATTATTTCCATAAGTACCCTCCTCAACCACCTAACTAAACTTCCTGCATACCCCGATCCTACACCCCCACAATGATTCCAAATTCAAGTTTGAGGATTCCAACTCCATTAATTCACCCACAATTAAAATTGTACCGAATTTAGTAGTAGCATTTCCAGAACTTCCTACTTAACCCAAACCTACACCCCGACAGTAATTCTAAATCCAAGTTTCAGGATTCCAACTATATAGGTTCACCCAGAATTCAAATTGTACCAAATTTAGTACACAGTTGTACGAATTTCAAAAACTTCTAACTTCACACAAACCAACACCTCCACAGTGATCCTAAATCCATTTTTCAGGATTCAAACTCTATCGGTCCACCCACAATTTATATTATACAAAATTTTGTACACAGTAGTACGAATTTTAAAAATTTCCTATATACCCAATTCTACACCTCCACAGTGATCCTAAATCAAAATTTCAGGATTGCAACTCTATCGGTTCACCCACAATTCAAATTGTACCAAATTTAGTACACAGTAGTACCAATTTCCAAAACATCCTACATACCCCAATCCTACACCCCACACTGATACTAAATTCAAGTTTTAGAATTTCAACCCTATCGGTTCACACACAATTCAAATTGTACCAATTTCCAAACCCTCCTACATATTCCAATCCTACACACCCACAGTGATCCTAAATCAAAAATTCAGGATTCCAACTCTATCGCTTCACCCACAATTTAAATTGTACAAAATTTAGTACACTTAGTACAAATTTCTAAAACATCCTACATACCCCAACCCTACACCTCAACAGTGATCCTGACTCCAAATTTCATGATTCTAGCTCTATTGGTTCACCTAAAATTCAAATTGTACAAAATTTAGTATCATTTAGTACCCATAAGTATTATTTTCTTAAACTTAATCCTGACCCCAATCCCACACCCCTACAGTGATCCTGACTCCAAATTTCATTGATCCCGCCCTATAGGAGAATTTATGTGTACTTTTCGTACACATAAGTAACAAATTTCCAAAATTACGTTCATATCCCCACCCTACACTCCGACGGTTATTTTAATTTTAAATTCAGCTCGATTAGTATCTCCAAATTAAATTTGTACCAAATAGTACTTTTCGTACACATGAGTACACGCTTTCAAAATGGACCCTACTTTTAACCTTAATTCACACTCCAAATTTCAAGTTTTTAACGCAATCCCTTCACATGCTACAGAATTGTACCAAATTTAGTACATTTTCGTACTTTTCGGATAGTTATAGTTCGAATTTCGAAAACTCTTTGGTACATCTATCCTACAATCCATCAACGACCACCAAACCAAATTTCAGAGTTCTAGCTCTACCTGTACGCCAAATATAAATGGTATCACATTTAGTACATTTCGTACCGTTCTAGTACGAATTTCCAAAAACCCAGCCTTATCTGTCACCTTTGGACTAAAAGTGACCCTCACCCAAAATTTCAAGATTCTAGGTTCAGCCGTTTCGTCTGGGCGTTGATGAATCGTTAAGTCAGTCAGTCAATCACCTTACTCTTTTATTAGTATAGGTTGGTGGCATAATAGTAGCTGATCTATATATTTTTTCTTATTTTACCACCTCAATTTTTTCCTCTGTAATTAGAAATGTAGTGTTTTTCATAAAAAATAATGTATATATATATATATATAAATATAAATAATATTAACAAAAAATAAAAAGTTGTGCAGCTGTAAAGAACAAATAATGCCGATCACTCGCAAAAATCGCTTGTTTATAAGAAATTTAAATTTGGATCATTTAAGTTTTGGTCACCAGTGTATACATTATTGGGCCTCCGGTGAATATTCATCGTGGGTGTTTCAAACGATATGACAAATTAAAAATACACTGCAGTTAATGGAGCAGCATTTATAAACCCTTTTGGGATTTCATATTCCTATTATTTACACTAAGAAAACTCCCAAAAACACAAACTGTGACCCCGAAACTGTTCCAATGAAATTAATCCGATAATAAATTAAAAAAATTCAAATTTACAGTATGTATGTTCATGTGTATCCACACATTATTAATGACCTTTGTTTATACTACCGAAAGAGTGAAAGGCATTATTATATTACATAAAGTAGCTAAGTTTATAATTCTTAATAGAAAGTTTGAGAAAGAGAATCATAAATTTAAAATATTATTTTACCATATAGGGAAACTAATGTTAATTTCTTCTACGATTTAAGGCAGGCACACACACTCTAACTTTATCTGATATTAATTCCCTAGTATATAAAGTTAACAACTTTCAATTTTCTTTCCCGGCAGGCCTTAGATTAACTTCAATAACGAATAATCAGTTTGGATGGCTGGCGGAGGGCATAACAGCAACTTTCTTGCAAAAAATAAACATGAAACTCTTGGTAAGATTCCAATGGGCGATTTCATCTTCACAATGAAATGTTGATTTCATTCGGATTGTATTTGTTGTTGTTATTACTATATTTTTTGTTTTATTTTTCTGCTATGTACCATTCCAGCACAAGTATTTAATCGCCCCTTTAGGGTGTGTTTAGCATTATGCTTTGCTTACTCGCTGCTTAGCAGAGGGAGAGAGACTGGCGTTGTAACAATTTGTTTCATTGCCGCTATGCCCAACAGTCTGTATGGCTGATGTTTAAGCTTAGATAAATCTTGGCATCATGGTATTTTGTCGATTGTAGCAAAAGTTTTTATTCCTCTTTATTTTGTTTTGCACGGATGATCAAACGCCAAGCATTCATTAGTAGTCAACATTGCTTAGCCTGGTAATTCAGAAAACTAGCCAACCACCACACCAAAATCCCAAAGAGGAAACAAGTCCAGAAATAAGAAATATTTGCAGACCTAATCTTAACTTTCTACTTTTGTGTGTGTGCAGATTTCTGCATAGATCAGCCAAAGAATAGAAGAAACATAAGTCAGACGACCAATGCCGATTCTTAACTATTGTTTCGCCTTTTTTGTTTTGTTTGTGCTTTATGATCAGCAACCTGAGATGTGAGGAGGAAATGTGTTATTCATGTTATCGGCCATCATCAGATGGCATTGAAGTTATGGTTAAATATAGGTGAACAGTGATTTCAGAAGTTGATTACATTCTGTACTAAAATGGAGGTTAATGTTTTAGGGGAAATTTCAGAATTTTTATTTGAATATGAAAGACTTTAGATGGGTATATTAAGATCGGAGATGGACTGACTTAACCTAGGTCAAACATTTTATGTTCTGACATGTAAAAAAATTATGAAAATCACATTTTTTCCATTGAAATTTCCAATTTATTTTACCGTAATTTAAGGACATACGGGAGCCACTGTGTTGAAAAGTTGTATTAGTTGTATTGTATTAGTATTGGTCACCATTGTGTAGGCCAATACTAATACAATACAACTAATACAACTTTTCAACATATATCAAAACATATCGTTTTTTTTTCAGTTTTCAGTCGGGTACTTTATTCACTTAAAAAAAACAAAAGCATTTATTTAATTTTGAAAAAAATAATAATTTATGGATAAGGGAATTGTATCAAATTTTGCAGGGACAAAACTAAAGAAACTCTACTGTACAAACAGATTAGCTCTAAAATTCTTACCGTTCTAATTTCCAGGTTTCTGCACCTATTTTGATTCTTAAAGACCATTTAAAAAAAAATTTATTACAATAACATGATTTTTTGACTTATTGTTAAAAAAATATATATAAAATGACTAGAAACAAATACATTACTCCGATAAAACAGCAAATTATCTTGGATTATGAAAATAATTTATAACAGAAAATTATGTGGGAGAAATATTCCATTAATAAATCCGTGATTTCTCGAATACTATATCAGAAGTGACAGTTAATCACGCAGGAAGTCTGCAAAATATCACCAAACAAAAAATTTTCAGAGAAGTAAAAAACACCCATTTAGGAGTTCATGGAAATTGGTGAGAGGGTTATGGCTTAGTATTACCCCAGGAACAGAGCGTAGACGAGCTATGATAACAGGTCTATACAAGGTGTCAAGAAAACCCTTTATGTCCTGGAAATAATCGGAATGTCCGATTAGCTTTCGCAAAAGCCCATTTGCACAAAATTTTGTATAACCTATTATCTTCACCAAGCCTAGATCGAGTTGAACATTGGACCCATTGATGCACTACTTCTGGTACATCCATCACAAATGGTCAAAATTGTCAGAAATTGTTAGACGAATTGAATGTCCGATTTGAACCAAACATTGCACAATCTATTATTTACACCAAGTCCCGATCAAGTCTTAAGATGGGACCCATTAGTCCATTCCTTCTGAGCCTCCACCACAAATGATAAAACATTTTAATATTTACAAATCCAATATTACGCGAATGGAATGTCCGATTTTAAGCAAACTTTGCACAACCTCTTACCACAATCACAGATCATGTTTGAAAATGGGACCCATTGGTCCACTCTTTTTGGCACCTTCCCCACAAATGTTCGAAATTATCTATATTTATAAATCCAATATCAGAGGAATGAAATGTCCGATTTATACCAAAATTTGTACAACCTATTACCTTTATCATACCCATTTTAAGTCAAAAGATGGTCCAATTCTTCTGGTACATCCCCCACAAATTGTCAACATTTTCATATTTACAAATACAATAGTAGCTTGACCCTGATACATATTTATTTAGTATTTCATTGCTACCAATCCTAGAATTATTGGTATAGCTCCCACTACATCTGGGTGTAGCTCCAAAGAATTTTCGGTATTTTGAGGAATTTAGACACGTTATCCAACCAATGGGTATGAATTTGCCATTTTGGGTTCCCATTGGGTAAAAAATCTTCATATCGTCAACGTTTAAGTATATCCTCCATATAACGGTATTTTCAGACATATTTTCCCAACCAATTAGCTCTAATTTGATTTTTTGGGCACTCAATGTTCTAGTTCTCACAAAGGTTGAGCCCATTTTTGGATGTTGAACGTTCTAGCAGAATTTTCTATGTTTTATTTTCCCCACCGCAATTGGGTTTCACAGAGAACAACAATTCTCCGTATTTTAGGTATTTTGAATGTGAACCTTATGGTGGATGATGTAAAAAGTTCAATCCTGCTGAACTTAACGACGTTTTTATTTGCCTTAAAAAACGACCGAATAAAGACGAATTTAATAAAGAAATTTTCCAAAAAGACAATTCGATCAATAAGCTCAAAAGTAATCTTCATAATATTAATTAAATATGAGACGTATCTGCTATTAAGAAATTGAACAAGTCATGGTAAAAAAATTTGCAAAACTTACAGCAGATTTTATCACTAAATAATCATTGAAGAGTAACATACCTAAAAGAAAGAAGAAAAATTGAAATTTATTAATTAATTAAATAATAATTAGAAAGGTAATAAAACAGTCAGAAAGTATCAGTCGGCGCTGCCGACAGAAATATATTCTCTGCCTATGATATATGTAGGATACTTGTTTTCTTACATTTAAGTTATGACATGACGAATCCTGGTAACATTAAAGTTCATAAAGAAAAAAACTTCATATCTATGTTTGCAGCTACATCACTTAAATCAGATCTTCGACCGTAAACTAATTGCCACAATAGGAGAGTTCTGAGCCTCTAAATTTTCTAAATGTTGCTCATAAGATTTCAGATAGGCCAAAATTTATTCCCGAGAGAAAGATCCGGATCTCAGATAGATTTCAGATAGGCCAAAATTTATTCCCGAGAGAAAGATTCGGATCTCTGAATTTTTCAATTGTATTTTAACATCCGTTTTTATACCCTCCACCATAGTATGAAGGGTATATTAACTTTGTTTTTCCGTTTGTAACTCATCGAAATAATCATTTCCGACCCTATAAAGTATATAAATTCTTGATCAGGGTAAAACTCTATGGCGATATGGCTGTCCGTCTGTCTGTCTGTGGTAATCACTCTAGCGTCAAAACTAAATAAGATAGATCGCCAAAATTTTGCACAGAGTCTTTTTTTCTGCAGGCAGGTCAAGATGGGCTTTATCGAAGATGGGCTTTATCGGTCCACGTTTAGGCATAGCTCCCATATAAGGGTACCCCCCAATTTTCGGTATTTTGAGCTTCTTGAGCACGTTTTCCAACTGAATTCGCTGAAATTTGGTACATTGAGTTCTTATTGGGTATCTCTCTACTAAAAATTATAAATAGGGGTCATATTTTTGGATAGCCTCCCAATTTTGCGGTATTTTGGGGGGGGGGTTGATTTAATTTTTCGACCGAATTCGCTGAAATTCGGTACTTTGAGTGCTTATTGGGTAGCAAATCTCTATACTAAATACAAATACCAATTTTCGGTATTTTAGGGTTCTTGGGCGCGGTTTTCAACCGAATTCGCTGATATTTGGTATTTTGTTGTCGTATATGGTTACAAATCTCCCCACCAAAAATTATTAATATTCACCCCTTTTTAGGGGTAGTCCCCATATAACCCCCTTTTTATATTAAAACTAGCATATGCCCGCTACGTCGTTAGCGGGTCTTTCAAAAAATATATATTTTAGTGTTAAAATAAATAAACATTGATTTAGCTGCACAATATAACTTAATATAGATTTATGCATTTCTAAGTATGTGCTAACAATCATCCATATCACACTTAAAAATTATTTAACAATCTGGATATTTTTGGATTCAGTATAAATCAGAAAACGTCGAATAATGATAGCTCGCTTCTATACATTAATTTTTTTAACGAAAATCTTATATCTTAGTCCGCATTTCTTTCGAATATAGGCTTAAGAAGCGTTGGTGCTCGAATCCTACTATATCGAGGACAATTTACTTATTTTCATTTATTTCTCAAAGTTCAACATTTCTCATGACACCATTATATCCCGTTTCAAAGCAGATTTTTCTTCTTATTTTATTTTTATATTGTTTTAACTTTTTTGTACCTTTCGGTAATTTAATACTAATGTATTACATTTTAGGACTTGTGTACCATTATAGACGCATATGTAATATAACATTTTGTACAGTGCATCATTTATTATAGGGAAGATTGCAGAAATTTTGTATTTTTAATGCTGTGTGTTTCAAAATCCTTATGAAGAAATTTTTGGTATATCCTCTACATAAAGAACCCTCCCATTATACCTTATATCGGAATTCGTGGCAGTGGAGTTTGAAACATCATTAGAAATAAATAACAGTACTGTTATGGTAGAAATCTCAGAAACATTTACGTTTAAAATTGTTAACAATTTAGTACTTGTGTTGTTCAGTGCCTTGGTTAACTTAGTTGTACAATTCACAAAATCAATCGCTGTAGTATAGGTCTATATAGGGTTGGAAATTATATTTCGTGTAACAGTCATAATTTTTAGTTCAGATTTTCGAAAAATATGTCCATAAAACATTTTATTTGTCATAGTTACAGATAAATACTAACAATAGGATATCTGTCCCTACCTTTTCCGATGTAAACTATGCGTATTATATTTAATTTGTTATAGATGTTATACATACAAAATGTCAGCACTTTATCTCTACCCGTTCTGCCGTACACAATATTTATAACCGTAAGTACTAATGTCAAACAAAACTGCGAAAACATTGTTTTTCATACAAAAAACCGTGTACCAAATTCTATATCCACCCGTACCGCCGTATACAATGTGTTATACTTTTAGAAATTATTTCTGGAAAATATTTATGTATAAATGTTTATCGTCATAGTTCCAGATAAGTATTTAATAACAGGTTGCTATCTGTATCCATTCTATGCAATATTTAGAACTTGTTGGTACCTTTAAGTACAATTTACCAAAGCTATATACCGAATTTCAGAATTACACTTTTTGCCGTTCCTACACAGTGGTGTTTTATGTACCATTTAGTACGAATTCTCAGCCTTATCACACGGCTATGTACTACCACTAACCTACATGCAAAACATTAAGATTCGTTTGGGCCTTGGTGATCAGTCAGCCACTTACAACGAAATTATACATAGGCTCTTATATTAGGCAATGCCAATTTCTATTCTGTTAACTTGTTTATGGCGCTGGGAGTAATTATAACTTTATTTTGAAATTTTTAGTAGTTTTCAGACCTTTTAGAGCCCATTTAATAAGAAACTTCACCACTACACTATTTTCTTTGAGTGCAAACTTTTCCCACTCTTAGTACAAATATTTTGTATATTTCTATTTCTTACCATTCACTATGCTACAGAATTTAGTACTTATTTCCATACTATGCTTCAGATTTTAATTTATACCGTTTCAGTTGTCATTTAATATTTAGTAACATTTTAGTACTAATTTAAAAAAAATTATGCATAGCGAAGTATTTGAAATAGTTAAATCAACGTACCACATTTCAGATTTCTATTTCTAATGGTTCCATTGTAATTTTTATTTAGTACATTTTATCACCACTTCAGTACTTAGTAAAAGCTATATGCAAAGTTCCTGATGTCTATCTCTATCGATTCTATTGTAATATAATATTCATAACTTTTTTTTTTTGTTATTTGAATTTTGCCTTGTAAGGTCATTGATCATTTGAAAGTAATTTTAAGTGGTTATTTATACTCTTTCGAGTCGAGCTTGATGATCAGAGCAACACAGATGTTGCCAAGACCGCTTAACGTTCTGAGCCATCAACACTTCCAAAACGGTTGCGCGAAAACATGTGTATAGCAGGAAGCAATTGTAGGTGTGTGGATTAATTATCCATTGCTACAACAAAAATCTGCTTTGAAAAGGACTGTTCCTCGATTGAAGACAAATGTCGAACTTTGACAAATTTATGCATATGCATGTTTCGCATCAGGGCGGAATAAATACAAGTTATCAACGTACGACATTTGTAAAGCCACATAGCCCAATATGCCTGATGAGCCGCTTAACCAACGGCGAAACGCGTCGCATAATGGTGGGTACTTAGGTTCTTCTCCTGGCTTTCCTTTTCATTGCAAAACTTAGATCATCAAGTTCGACTCGAAAAAGTATAAATAACCACTTAAAATTCATAACTTTTTATTACATTTTGGTACCCATTTCCAAAAAATTTTTTATTTGTAATAGCTTGTTCTATTTGTAATAGCTTAAGTTAAATACCATATTTTAGATATCTACCCCTACATTTTCCATTTGAATATACTATTTAGTACTTTTTAGTACCTTAAGTACTAATTTCCAAAATTTGTTGACACATCCCCCTTCCCCTTTCACTGACGAAGCTGCGTACCAAATTTCAGAATCGTTCGTTCCGGTGTAATATAGTTTTAGTACTTTTTAGTATCATTTTAGTACTAATTTCCAAAATATACTTTTGCACAACATACTATTTGTAATAGATAATGCTACATATCAATTTTCAGATAAGTATCTCTATTGGTTCTATTCAAAAATAATATTTAGTACTTTTTAATACCTCTTAGTACTAAATTCCAATTTTATCACACATGCCCTTTGGATTATTATTGACAAAGCTCTATACCAAATTTCAGAGTTCTACTTCCAACCGTTCCGGCGTAATAAGGTTTTAGTACTTTTTAGTACCATTTTAGTACTAATTTCCAACAAATATTTTTGCACGTCATGTTTGCTTTAATAGCTTAAGCTACATTCAAATCTCAGATCTGTATATCCACCGATTCCATTCAAATGTAATATTTAGTACTTTTTAGTACCTCTTAGTACTAAATTCCAAATTTTTTTAACACATACCACTAGGCAAAACTGCATGCCAAATTTCAAGTTTCTAGCTTTAGCCGTTTAGTCTGGGCGTTGATGATCAGTCAGTCACTTATAACGCAACTCTTTTATATATATAGATAGTTATCTGATTTGTTTACTGTGTTGGGGTTGGGTAGTCGTTACGGGGAATAGTCAATTTTAGCCATCTGTTTTAAGCATTACAGATATTAGGACATTAAAAATTGCTGAAGTTTGTATTTGGTTTTTTAAATCGGTTTGTAGAATTATTGGTATACGCCCATTTTTTGGTATGTTCCCTATATTTTCATTGCATGTATCAGTCAGTATAACTATGGTGGAGGGTATCCAATGTTCGGCCCGGCCGAACTTAACGCTTTTTCACTTGTAATTATTGTTTTTAACCAATCGGTAAGATCACCTATTATTTCCATTTAAATCATTTTTGAATAGTTACGAAAACACAGTAAATTACAATGGGGTCTGACAATAATCATGAAAGTCAAAATAAAACACAAACAACAATAGCAAACAACTTTCAGTTGTTCCCGGAAATCGAAATTTGTTACATTACAACAACATCGTGTCTGAATTCAGTGGTCAATTTTAAGATTTGCAGCCAAGAATTTGCTTATGGCTCAATTTTGTAAAAAAATAAAAACAGGAAAATGGAACAAAAATTGTATTCATGTTACAATTGTTGTTGCTGTTGCGGATGGTAATTTATGTCTCCATAAAATACAAAAACAAATAATGTATTGAACGAATTTTTGTTGTTGTTGAAATTTTACTACATCATTAAAATAAATCACTTGCACAAAGAAAGTCGCACGAGCTTATTTGCAAACTGATTATAAAGAAACAACAACAGCAACAATGAAACTGTAACACTGGAAAAGAAAACTTTGGACCAACAGATAGACTGCCAGACAGTAACGAATTCAATTCGTCACCTCTCAAGTAGGCCATAATTATGTCCAAAACAAAAACAAACCAACAAACGGAATAAGCCGTTTGTTTTCGTCATCGACGTTTTAAAACTTCCTTCGCTCACTTGAACTTCAATGGGTTTATTAGTTCCGGTATTTACGAACGCCGCGTATTATTAAGCGATAACGAAAGTATTGTTGTTTGTCACTATACCTTTCTCTCTTCTTCTTTGTGAATATCTTTTTACATTCTTTGTAATTTTCGATTTCATGATGATGGATTAGACTCTGACAGTTCCCCTTTTCCGTTATGAAGATTCTCAGCTAATATGTTAATTGTTGCATGAAATTGAAATTCTTAACATGGTAAGAAGATGTGGAAGAATGCAAAATAACTGTTGTTGTTCTCAAGATTTCATTTCAAATATTAATGAAATAAATAAACAAAAGTGAAACTAAGGAAAAATATAATATTTCTGATACACTTCACTGGGAAATTAAATTAAAATGAAGTGCGGAGAATGACCGGTATACCAAAATATAGCAGTGAAATTAGTAATGTAATAAAATAATAATTTGGATGGTTTTGGTAAGTCCACTATGAGCTATTTGTGGTATAACCTGTTTTAGGAAGGCCGAGAAGATGGAAATGACGATGTTCGTCCGGCACGTCACGCTTTTCAACCGAATTGCATATAGATTGGTATTTTGAGTTATCATTGTTTAGAATCCCTTACGAAAAGTTATCAATATTAAACATAGTTTCGGGGTACCCATACATAACGGTATCCTCTCTTGTTCCTTATTTTTGGGGCAAGATTTTCAACAGAATCGGCTATAACTTTACATTTGGGTTCTAATTGTGTAGCGAATTTTCCTACCAACTAAAGACATCGTTTGAAAGAAACGCGTTTTGCTACGATTTATGAGATAAAAGAACCAGTGAGCCTGCGCCTGGCAATATTTCGAGATATTTGCACTTACTTGAACGATTATAGGTCAACAGCTCCACTTTCTAACACTGGCATATTTTCCAAATCTTATTTTCCGAGGTGAATATTTATGCCATAAAATAAAAATGTGGTCACTTCAGGTTTTGGTAAATTTGACCCTCGGAATATTGATCGATCATCATCTAAACAGCCATTCTAAGAATTTAGTCAGATCGACGGAGTACAATATGTGATGTTATGCATATAATAATGGCCTCTATAGCGACTAGATAATCTGAAAAAATACGATTTTCGGTTCATTTGATCACCTAAAAATCTGTTCAAAATCACCGAAAATTAAAGTCAACCACCCCTCTTTGGATATATGTACTATTAATTTCTAGGGTATATGTCTTTTAGGATTACATATATACGATCCAGAATACAATTTTTTCACTTTTCACACAAAAGTCGACGTCGCATTTGACCCGCTCAATATTGACCTATCTGCATGCTTATTCTGTGGCCCGACACTTCTCTCTGTGTAAAATTTCGGTGGCGTTCGGGTCATAATTGTGACCTATAGAGCGACCAGTCCAAATGAAGTTTTTGGGGAATACAATTTTTTTCGCCAGAACCCATCCTACATGCAAAATGTTGTGATGGTTTGTCCATAAGTGTGGCCTGTATCGTGTTTACAAATTTTAATGGACTGACACACATGTCTAGATCGACTCAGCTAGTCGAGATATGACGATCGGTATACTTAAAGGTGGGTCTAGGACCAATATTTCGCGGCGTTACAACCTCAGCATCCTGTGTCCCGTGCACAAAAAAAGGAGACAAGACGATATGTGCCAACTATTCTATACACATTCCACCTATTCGTTGACTATAAAGCCGCATTCGATAACCCTATTCGTTCAGAGGTGAAAAATTAATACGGCTATGCAGGATGACTTTAACTGGTACAATGTTAGCAGTTAAAGTGGGAAAGGACCTCACGGAGCCCTTCAATACCGAACGAAGTTTCAGACAATGTGACAATTTTTCGTGTGATCTGTTCAACATCCTGCTGGAACAGGTCATACGAGATGCAAATGACACTCTGTACACCAAGCAGCATATATTTCTCACCTTTCTCTAATGGGTCGAACATTGCGAGCGGTAACAGCTACCTTTGAACAAATTGAGAAGGAGTCTGCCGAAGTGAGACGAAAAGGCCAAGCTGATGGTATCAACTCGCAAAGCGTCCAGTAGAATCGGACCACCTGTGGAACTTGAAAACTTCAGCTTCGAGATAGTTAACGATTTTATATACCTCGGTTCCGCCATAAACAAAACTAACAACATCAGCTTTGAAATCCGAAGGAGAATATCTTTGGCCAACAGACCAAACTCACACTCTACAAGACGCTGATTTTACACGTGCTGTTGTATAGATCTGAAGCATGGGTATTGGCGCAAGTAGATGAGGATGATCTTAGAGTGTTTGAGAGAAAAATTCTACGGAAGATCTATGAGCCGATCTGCGTCGATGGTGAATATCGCCGTCGAATGAACCATGAGCTATACCATATATTCTCGGTCATCGATATAGTCAGACGGATCGAACTGCAGCGACTACGTTGGCTAGGCCATCTTGTGAGAATGGATGAAGTTGCCTCAGCTCAAAAGGCATATAAAAGCGAACCAAGAAGGGGAAGGCCACGAATCCGATTGAAAGATCAAGTTGAAGACAACGTCTCGGAAAATGGTTTTTCAAATTGGATGTGATGCGCACAAGACCGACGCGCCTGGAAATCTTTTTTAAGCTCGGCTTATGGAACAACCGTTCTGTCATAGGCCAGCTAAGTAAGTAAGTAAAACCTTATACATGAGTTGGACAGTTAGCATAATTGAGATCTATCAGAACCTTAATAGTAGTCCAATCCAAAACATAGATCTTCATTGCAAATTGTCTGTTATTTTTATATTCTGAGATACCGTTGGTACTGTAAAAATTAACGGATCATTATTAAAAACAATAGGGGTCTTCTTTGAAGAACATAGGTTTTACATGCAAAATTTCGTGAAGATGGTTTCATAACTGTGGCCTGTATCGTGTTTACAATATATAATGGGCAGACGGACTCGACTCTGCTAGTCGAGATATGACGATCGGTATACTTAAACGTGGGCCTAGTAACGATATTTCTCGGCGTTACAAACTTCTAGTGCCACAGAAAGCTATAAAACTCTTTGAACATAGTTGTGTAAGGGGCCATTGTACGAAGGCTATAAAAGTATTTTATTCACAATGAATCTGATATGCCAAATTAAAAGCACTCCGGTAGAAAATCGGCTCAAATTTTTATAATACGGAATATGGGACTGGATAGGTACCATCAAAGTATCAAAACGTTGGTGGATATTCATTTAATCAAAAGTATATACTTTCTCGGTTCTCCGGGTAATGTTTCGAGGCGTTGCAAACAAATTTAATATACAAAAGTAGTGAACCTCTAAAAAATTATTCTGTTTCTCAATAATTTTTAATGAACTGGAAAATATTTACTGTCTGTATTTTCACGTCACTGCACTTTCAAAATTCCTGTCAGCAGAAAACGATATTTCAATTTTCATACTCTAAGGTTGGAAAATTGGGCTATCCTCATCAATCATTAACATTCAAATAATTGGGAGGACAAAACAAGGGCATTGTTCAGAACTAGCGATAGGGAGATTTTGCACTCAAGAAATGACAACATAAAAATTAGAGTCATTTTGGTTGAAAGTCTTTGACCTGCCTCCCAACAATAATATCTCTTTGCAATTCTTCATAATCGTAGATCGATTACAAAGCCATGCGGACATACACATTTTTTTAATATTTCAATTAAATCGTCCATATAAAGTTCCAAAGTAAATTCCATTCTACTGATGAATGAGTAATCCCAAACTGAATATGCTAAGTAGCGAAAAGTGACCTCCATACCACTACGAACAGTTTTCCCGACAGTTGATCTGCTTGTTCCCATTCACAAGCTGAACACAAAGTGTCAACGGGATTCCATGTTGGTCTATTTGTTGGTTTGTCAGGCTCAGGAGAATTCTGTGGTTTTGCGGCCAGTTAGTTGCGAGGTGTCAGTTGCTGATGTGCCTCCAGTGATTGACAAAGGTGTGAGATATGATGATGACTCGGGCAAAATGGAAAAAATACCAACACAAATTCCCGCTGTCACCGACAGTGAGAAACGAACAAGAAATGCCAGAGCCAATTTGCATAATTCTGCAACAGAGTAGCGAAAAATTGAAACTAGAAGAGAAAACATTGCCACAATTCGATATACTTTTACTTGAGGCGGGAGACACAGCAAACAGCACCCACTAGAAACCAACACCATCGGACAGCTGGTGTCAAAAGCAGTAGCTACTATGGCAGTTGCTAGACAAACGACAAAGGTGAAGAATGATGATAAATGGAGTTAAAAAAACTAAGTAAAATATATAAATTGTATGTAAAGATGAGGAAAAAGAAGAAGAACAATAATGTCGGAAACAAACTTTAGAGAAATTTAATTAAGAAATATTACAGTGGAGCTATGGAAAAGGAATGGTGGCAGGTCGAAAAATGAAAATCAAGAAACAAACAGTTATTAATTTGATGCCCAATTTGACAGTGAATAAAAAACACACTCGCAACATGAACTGTGGCAACTTTCTTCTTAAGAAAAGTTCTCATGATAACAACTGTTATAATGCTGCCCCCCACCGTCAACGATTTTTCTAACAAATAATGACCTCTAATTAATCATCCTCAAAAAAATAAACAACAAGAAAGAAAAATGTAAGTGTCATAGGTTCAGTTAGAAATAAAATTCTCTTTCTCTCCCGCAGTGAAAAGTAGCAAAAAACCAAAACTTTTTTCAAACAATTAAAGTTTTATTTTTAGGAGGATGCCATGCAGCGGTCAGTGGGCATACAGAAGAAAAGTTAATTTTCCTTGCTTATAATAATTATTAAAATAATTAACATTATGACTGACATGATTGTGTTTGTTGGGAATATTGTGTGGTATTGCTTCTTTTCTTTTTCATTTATTTCGGCCAGTCAACCGAACGTGAAAACAGTGTGTAAACGAAAGTGTTTTTCACGACCTGATTTTTTGTGGTTGTATTTGGGAAAATAGTTAGGTTTATGTTTTCTTGTAACCAGCGTTGGAAGCAAAAATTGAATGCTTGTTAAATAATTGATTATGATTTTGAAAATATTATGAAGATATTGAATTTACCATTAAAATATTTAGTAAGAAGCATAAAAAACAATTAAAAACTTTGTTATTTTCGGTCAGGCCGCACCATGAGATGAGCATTCACAAACGTAAAATCTATCCGAAAATATATGTGGTTAAGATGTCGATACATTTTTGGTAGGACTATTTGACAGCCAATTTCTTGAAAAACGTGTCCAAAATACCGATTATAGGGGGTATATAATAACTACACCAAACCTTAAGGGCTATATCGGAAATAATGAACATTTTTAGGATAAACGTAACAATATGACCAAATTTCTGAAAATATCGAAAATTGGGAGGTACCGTTATATGGGTGTTACCCAAGGAAGTAGATCACTACTGATACATCACACTTTGTATAGGAACTATACCAAACCTTAATGGCTATACCGAAAATGATGAACTTATTTAGGACAAAAGTAACAATATGACCAAGTTTCTGAAAGTATCGAAAATTGAGAGGTACCGTTACTACCCTAGAAAGTAGATCACTACTCATAATTTTTGGCAGGAAGATTTGCCAATGGGTATTCAAAAAGTGCATATTAATCAAATATTTAACACGTTGACGCACAGTAGAAACAAGTGAAATTCGAAAATATGACACTAGGCTTCTACTTGTACGCTGGTAAATGCACATTTGTGCTGCTACAGCCGTCATGTCACATAGTGAACTTGAACTTGACGGCTATAGACGCAACTGTCCGTCAACGTGTTAAAAATTATTATTATACCCTACACAACTATGTTATCAGGGTATTATAGCTTTGTGCAACCCAAGAGTTTATAACACCGCGAAATATTATTCCTAGACACACCTTTAAGTCCGTCTGTCCATTATCATTTGTAAACACAATACAAGTCACAGTTATTGACCAATCGTCACAAAATTTTGCATACAGGATGGGTTCTGGTCAAATAAGATCCTTATTATTATACTTTAATATTTAGGGAATGAAATGGACAAAAAAAAACTTTATTTTTGTCTGTTATTCCCCGGTCGCTCTAGAGGCCACAATTATCATCACCACGAAATTTTACACCAGGAAGGAAATTTGGATAAAGAATAAGCATGCCATTTTTGATGAAGATTGGTTAATATTTAGCAGGTCAAATGGACCCAGACTTTTGTGTTAAAAATTAATTACTTAGCTGGCTTGTGACAGAACTTTCATTCCAAAAGCCGAGCTTAAAACAGATTTCTAGGTGCGTCGGTCTTTTGCGCTGTTTTTCCAGTTTGAAAGATCATCTTTGGCAAAGTTGTCTTCCACTTGATCTTTCCATCTTATTCGTGGCCTTCCCCTTCAGCGTGAACCATCAGCTGGTTCGCTTTTATGTGCCTTTTGGGCTAGTGCATCTTCATTCATTCTCAGAACATGACTTATCCAACGTAGTCGCTGCAACTCAATACGTCTAACAATGCCGATGTCCGAGAATAGCTGGTACAGCTCATGGTACATTCGACGGCGATATTCACCGTCAACGCAAAACGGCCTATAGATATTTCGGATAATTTTTCTCTCAAACACTCCAACAGCTGCCCCATCTGATTGCTTAAGTACCCATGCTTCAGATCCATATAATAGCACGGGTAGTATCAGCGTCTTGTAGAGTGTGAGTTTGGTCTGGCGGGAGGTGGCCTTGCTTTTGAGTTGCTTACTCAGCCAACACTATCCTTCTCCGAATTTCAAAACTGATGTCATTAGTTTTAATTATGGCGGTACCAATGTATATAAAATGTGTGTGTGACTATCTCGAAACTGTAGTTTTCAAGTTCCACAGTTGGTCCGAGTCTACTGGACGTCTTGTGTGTTAATACCAACAGCTTGGTCTTCCCGCCATATACAGCCAGACCCACTTTGGCAGTCTCCTTCTCAATTTGTTCGAAGGTGGATGTTACCGCTCGCAATATTCGCACAATTATATCGATATCGTAAGCGCCGATGTCTCGTATGACCTTTTCCAGGAGGATTTTAAAAAGATCACACGATAAACCGTCACCTTGTCTGAATCCTCGTTCGGTATTAAAGGGCTACAAGATGTCCGACTTGTGTCAAAAAAAAAAAAAAAACCTGGGTTGCTTCATCTTATTTTTATCAATTTGTTTACTTTGGAGGCAAATATAATGAGAATTTGGAACGACACATGAGTATTAAATTTTTCCATATACTTTAATAATTCCCGGCTTCAGCTATGTTAAAAAATTGGCAATATTGCCCATATACCCGTATTAGCCCTAAGACATAGGCTTAATTACCGCCTCTTTGATGAACCCCGTGATGGAAAACCCGCGTTAAATTGGGGCTAGCATGAAACGTATGCCTAAGGGTCTATGTGTTTTATTTTAAAACGCAATTTAAAATAAAACACAGATATTGAAAAGAAGTCGAGAAAATTTATTCTATCGTATTCCAAACAGTGAAATTACACGACCGGGAAATGACTGAATCAGCAATTGAATTGTTTCCCTGACTGTATAACAAGTGCCGCCGTCTTGTTGAAACCACATGCCCTTCACATTCAGTTCTTCAATTATAGGCGAGAAAAAATTGGTCATCCTTTCACAATACTGAATTCAATTGGCTGCATTTCTGCAGACTGCCTCATTTTCATGAAAAAAGGTCCAACGATTCATCCAGCTTAAAAATCATTCAAGGATTTTCCTCACCCCAAATGCGACGATTCTGACGAAGCCATCAATATGGGAAAAATCAGCATTTTCATGTTATGGCGCTAAATTGATACTTTATATTGATAATTTTTTTTCGTGAATCCAAAATTACGAAATTGAAGCCAATTCGGCAAGCAATACCAAATGTCCTAGATAAACTAGCAGTAAAAAAAAATTCTATAAACTCCTATCAATATGCTTTTCTAGGGAATCCTGCCACAACACCAAATCAATTAATTACATTTGCTAATTAACTAGATTCAAATAATTAATTCAATAAATTTCCACTATCAAACGACGACACACACTATTATTTGCGGTTTTGAGAAAATACAATTTTCACATTCGTTCATCTCAGGTCTGGGGCAGTATTGGTTGGTTTTCGGTTTGTCTGCGCAATTTCAAAGTAAGAAAATCTGTGGCAAAATATATTCGCATGTTTTCCACTATTATCACTATCATCATCACTAGATGCCGTTGTCATTTGGTGTACCAGCCAACCCTGTGAATGAATTTCCACCACATCTCTAAACACGCATTCATTTCAGCTATACCAACCGAACACAACAACAATTACTCAGTGGCATTGTCAAAGATGCTTTTGCGGTTATTGTGGTTTGTTATAGCATGGCACATTGTACCCACGCTCCTAATTAGCTTTTAAGGTAAAGAGAAGTGGGAGAAAAAGTACAAATATATATATATATATATATATATAGATTTTATTTATAGGACAATTGGGTTACAATTTTTATGGTGAAATGTCAAAGCGCCTTCAAAATAACTGTAGTATATAATTTGTAGACTGGTTTAATTAAATAATTTTTGATTTTAGTTTTTACAGGGAATGAGTTGGAATTTTGGATTTAATTAATAAATGTACACTTGGGAAGGGTAATACCACAGACTATGTTATATGTGGTTAGGCTTTATGTTATTAGATTGTAAAACGCAAGAAATAAAACTATGGCATTTCAATGCTTACTTTTCATCGTCTAAATCATTCACTTTTATTAATATTTGGCTGAATGTTTTTGAAGAATATTTCAGTATGAACCTTTCTAAGGGTTAGATTTTCTTCATTGATGAGGGAATGAATCTTAACAAGTGAAAAAGCGGTAAGTTCTGCCGGGCCGAACTTTGGATACCCTCCACCAAAGTTATATTGACATGAAAATATAGGGAACATACCAAAAAGTGGACCTATACCGACATTTCTAAAAACGGATTATATAAACCATAATACAAATTTTAGAAATTTTTAAAGGACAATTATACCCTCAGCCTTATGGCTAATGAGGGTGTATACACTTTAACACGATGAAAATGTGCCTCATCGAAATATTGGTTCTAGACCCCATGTTTCTTTGGACCAAATCCGTTTCAGAAAATTTAGATTTCATCCGAACTTTGTCCATTTTATTATTTCTTCCAAGCTTAGTTCAAATTGGAAGATGGGGAATATCGGTCCACTCCTTCTGGAACCTCCAATCAAATGCGGCTATAGTTCATTACCGAACCTTACGTTCTAATTTTTTATCTCTCTATCCTCCGCAGTTGAAATAATTACAAAAGGGTCTTAGAACCAAACTCAAAACGCGCAACAAATCACATAACTATTTTAATATAAAAAAGGGGGTTATATGGGGACTACCCCAAAAAGGGGGCGAATATTATTAATTTTTGGTAGGGAGATTTGTTACCATATACGAAATTGCAGCAAATTCGGTAGAAAAACGCGCTCAAGAACCCCAAAATACCGAAATTTGGGGGGTACCCGTATATGGGGGATATCCGAAAAAATTGACCTATACTTATAATGTTTTTTGGAGAGATTTGGTATCTATTAAGAACCCAATGTATTAAATTTCAGCGTATTCGGATGAAAAACGCGCTCAAGAACCCCAAAATACCGAAAATTGGGGGGTACCCTTATATGGGGGATATCCGAAAATATTAACCTATATTTATAATTTTATGTGGAGAGATTTGGTACGTATTAAGAACTCGAAATACTAAATTACAGCAAATTCGGTGGAAAAATACGATCAAAACCCCCAAAATACTGAAAATTAGGAGGTACCGTTATATGGGGACTACCAGAAAAAGTGGACCTATATTTATAATTTTTTTGTAGGGACATTAAGTACCCAATAAGAACTCAATGTATTAAATTTCAGCGTATTCGGTTGAAAAACGCGCTCAAGAACCCCAAAATACTGAAAGTGGGGGTACTGTTATATGGGAGCTATGCCTAAACGTGGACCGATATATCCCATCTTCGAACTTGACCTGCCTGCAGATAAAAGACAACCCTATGCAAAATTTCAGCATTAAGTATCTCAAATTCCTTCAGAAGATAGCGTGATTACAACAGAAGGACGGACATGGCTAGATCGTCTTAGAATTTTACCCTGATCAAGAATATATATACTCTATAGGGTCGGAAATGAATATTTCGATGAGTTACAAACGGAATGACAAAATTAATATACCCTCCATACTATGGTGGAGGGTATAAAAAGTACGATACTTTTTTGAAAATACAAAGCAAATAATTTGGATTTCTTGATGCCTTTTTTATTCAAATGTTATTCAAAATTAGTTAAATTCCTTTTTTCCATATAATTGAATTACAATTTTTAAAGTATATATTTATTTTGTCACATTACATATTAACGATGACATCTTTTTTTTGTAAAACGCCTTCTTATAAATGCTCTTCAATTTAAAATATTCGGTATTTGTAGAATAACTGTTGTAGCCCTTGTCTGGCTGTCATTGACTGAAGTACACTCCATAGTTGTGGCGACGAGCTCTTTTGCAGCAACATTTATATGACACTTCAGCTATTAATGTCCTTTAAATGGATAATGGTTGTTGTACGGGATGCCACTTGAATGCGAATGGTACTCAAAATATATTTATAGGACTCTATTAAATAGAATATAAATGTAAAAATACAAATATATGTATATATATATGTATATATATATATATATATACATATATATACATATATACTAATAAAAGAGTAAAATGATTGACTGACTGACTGATTGATTTAACGATTCATCAACGCCCAGACAAAACGGCTGAAGCTAGAATCTTGAAATTTTGGGTGAGGGTCACTCATGGTCCAAATGTGACAGATAAGGCTGGGTTTTTGGAAATTCGTACTATAACGGTACGAAAAGTACTAAAAGGTACTAATAAAAGAGTAAAGTGATTGACTGACTGATGTAACGATTCATCAAAGCCCAGACGAAACGTCTGAAGCTAGAATCTTGAAATTTTGGGTGAGGGTCACCCTTGGTTTAGGATTGGGGTATGTAGGAAGTTTTAGAAATTTGTACTAATGTGTACTATATTTGGTACAATTTGAATTGTGAGTGAACCGATAGAGTTGGAATCCTGAAACTTGGATTTGGGATCACTGTGGAGGTGTAGAATTGGGGTATGCAGGAAGTTTTGGAAATTCGTACTACTGTGTACTAAATTTGGTACAATTTTAATTGTGAGTGAAACGATATAGTTGGAATCCTGAAACTTCGATTTAGGATCACTATGGGGGTGTAGGTTTGTGTTAAGAAGGAGGTTTTAGAAATTCGTACTACTGTGTACTAAATTTGGAATTTTGAAACTTCGATTCAGGATCAGTGTGGGGGGTAGGATTGGGGTATGTATAATGTTTTGGAAATTGGTACTACTGTACTAAATTTGGTACAATTTGAATTGAGGGTGAACCGGTAGAGTTTGAATTCTGAAACTTAGATTTAGGATCACTGTGGAGTGTTGGTTTGGGTTAAGTAGAAAATTTTGGAAATTCGTACTACTGTGTACTAAATTTGGTACAATTTGGATTGTGGGTCAAGCGATAAAGTTGGAATCCTGAAACTTCGATTTAGGATCACTGTGGGGATGTAGGATTGGGATACGTAGGAAGTTTTGGAAATTGGTACAACTATGTACTAAATTTGGTAGAATTTGAATTATGGGTGAACCAATAGTGGGTGGGTGAGTTTTGGAATCCTGAAATTTGAATTTGGAATCATTGGTTGAGGAGGATACTTATGGCAATAATGTGTGCTAGATGGAAAATTTGTTAAAATTTGGATTTGGGTGAACCTTTGGAGCTCGAAACATGAAATTTGGTACTAAATGGTACTCAAATTTAATTTATGGTCGATATTAATGTGTGGATTGTTTTTTCAGACATATGCAGTTTTATCTAAAAATAAAAAAAAAATATATTTATGCTTTAGCAGTCCATTTCATCACATTGTTTATTTTTATTACATTATTACACTAATATTGCAATCGATATTAATGCTAAATACATTATTATGTTAACTAGACTGTTAGGTTACATCCTGTAAAGAAAGCTATGTTAGCCAGTAAACAACACTAACACTAGTATAACAGTTTATAATGCTTTCCCAACAAACCAAAAGTATTGAGAATAATATTATATTAAGCTTACCACAAAAGCATTAAGCTTGAAAAAGTCTTGAGATAATCTTGAGAAATGTTTATTAATAATTGTAGAAAAATCAAAACGGAACCCTTATGATACAATTACTAGACGGTAAAAAATTTATTTTTTAAAACTTAAATAAAATAAAATAACTATGTGTAATATTACTAAAAGCTTATTCTTGCAATTGTAGAATAAGCTTACAAATGTAATTTTATCTTAACTAGTGTGTATAAAGGTTAGTCATCTCAATATACAACTCTTGAGAAACATTTGTGTACAACAATAGTTTATCAAGCATAGTTGAAAACTGTTTGTGAAGTCAAATTTTAACAACATTTTTTTAATATTACTAAAAAAAGCTTAAGAACAACTATTATTATAAGCTTGTTCTCAAGTGGTATTGAGATTTGATTACTGAATGGTATGTTGGGTTCACTCAAAAGAGCAACTAACACATATTCTCTTGCTCTCACGATAGTTATGCTTCTTCTATCGCTTAACGATGAAGGGCAACTTATTGTTGTTGTAATTGCTCTCATTTATTAATATTTTTAACGAAAATCAATATTTATTTCTCAATTGATCTCAATATTTAATTTTACGCTCACCCACATATACTCAAATGACTCTTGTTTTTTTTTTATGCAAATTATGCTCTCATGTAATGATTATGCTACAAATTTAAGTTAAGTTCTAGACGATGTAATGGATTTGACTAATGGTTAGCTGGTCACAAAAATGATGTTGCATCGTTCTATTGCGATCGAGCTGCGAATAATAAAGGTTTGAATTGAAAACAAAGTGTTTTATTTTGGAAAAGTACAGCCATATGCCGAAAAAATAATGGATTTCTCTTTCCTCAACCTAATATTTCTTCCAAACAAATGTAGATACTGCAAAAATGAAATGCAAAATAAGTTACGTCGCGTGAGTGATCCTGAAAACTCTTCGCAAAAAAGGACAAACCATATTTTGATATTTATTTATTTTAAGTTCGAAATGTTCAAACAATTCGCTAGTTTTCCTTTATTAGCAATGATGTCTAAAGTCATCTACATTTTGTTGATTATCTCAAAAGATGAAAGCCGGAGGCTCTTAAATTTTTTACTACTGATAGTACTTTTAAAATACATATATTGTAATTGTGTTTGAGCTATTTAACATATCGTCAGCTAAAATGCAAAAAGGCGTAACTAACAAAAAATTGAAAATTAACTTTTTGAATGAATATTGTGAATGTCAATAAACTACATGTGTTGACAAAGTTTTACACGTCTGCGGCCAAAAAAGGAGCTTCTATTAACAAAAAACAAAAAGACGCAACTACAAGTGAGTTTATTTGATAAATGCAAAAAGGCGTCATATGCAATATCACCCTGCCGGGCATACTTTTTCATTTCACATGGCATGTTTACAGTTTTCATTCAAAACAGTTGTTTGCTTCTCCTACACAATTATGCTTTTGTTAGTTACGCCTTTTTGCATTTTAGCTAACGATATAAAGTTTTATTTTGCCTCCGATAGTTTTGTGAAGGCGAAAGTGACCATAAAATCGGTGTGATAGTCCCATTTTTGAATAAATTACAGCGCTAAGTTTGGACTTAAAAAAATATACACTGTTGGCCAAAACTAAAGCAACTGAAATTGCAAACTGAATAAATGATCTGTAACTTTTTTTGAAAATGAAGATATAGTTAAAGTTTTTGCAGAAATAATTTATTTGAAATAAAAAATATTCTATGGAAAATTAAATTGAACCAATTTTTGCATAATCAAAACTGAAGCAAATTTTTTTCATTACGGCAGCACAACTACAAAGCATTGAATGAATAAAATGCTCAATTTTGCATCCTGAACCTTTGGGAAGAGGTTATATCTGTTTGTTTGTGAAACTCTTTTGATTTTGTCATCTATGATATTCCAAAGATGTTTCAATATAGTAAAGATCTGATGATTGTGTTGGCCATTATAAAAACCTGATTTTTGACTGAGATTATTGCCAAGCTGACACACCCAAACAAGCGGTATATTTACTTCAGCGAAGGGAACCATAGCGTTTTCCGACATATTTGTATGAACGATCCGATCCTTTACGTCATAAAACTCCTGAATAAATTGAAATTCATAAAAAACGAATTCCATTGTTGTCCCTCCTACATGCTTCCTAGTACCAATGCAATACTAAGGCATGAGCCTTTTATTTTTGGACTTCCTCACAGTAGTTCTGTTACGTCTGAGTCTTTAGTATTTGCCTTTCAATCATTCGAGAACATAATATTTCCCCATTGAGTCGGATACCAATTAATATGAGCTTTTTCGAACGGCAATCTGGCTATCCGATTCTTTTCAGAAATTAGTTTCCGGGCATGTAGTGTGAGTACCTGCCTATTTGCTTACCTCACAGTAGCTGAGCCACAGGCGGATATGCGCCCACCAGCGCACCAGCACCGAAGTGCTGTACCAATCAGAGAGCATGCAGAAAACTCTTTGTTGAGGGGCGAAACCATGTTCCCCCGCGAAGCTCCCCAGGGGCCACACCAACTGTCAGGCTGGATCAACAGATCCAGGTGAATAAAGTACACCATTTTAAAACTGAAAAAAATCACTGGCCACCCGTGTATAGCCTAGAGAATTACCGGTCGCATCTAAGCATTGTAGATAGTAATATTTTTACCAAACCTATAGAAATTTCGTAGATTGGAATCCATCGCGCAACTCTTTTTGGTACCTCCTCTAAGATGTGTAAAAATTTTGAAATTTCATACAAAGCTCATTGTTTACCCGATTTGATACGATAAATATATATCGTAATAGTCTTACTAACCATAGATTTAGTGCAACTATCGGATATATATAAGTCCATCATCTCTAGTACTTCCCCAACAAATGTCAGGATAAGTGCATACTACATGCGATATGTAATAGGCTGAGGGTATATGTATGTACATATATATATATATATATGCAAAGCCGACTGACACTTTTGTCCTTGTTTCAATATAATAAAAAATGCGAGGGGGTCTTTCTTTCTTAAAATTATACAAGAGCATATAGAGAATAGAAAATAGTATCCTTTAAACTAAATAAGTAAAAAAATGGTCTTTGGGCACAAATGCGGATCAAAATTATCTTTAATATTCTACATGGTAGTAATTCAACAGCTATACGGTAAGAAAACGGAATTTCCAAGAAATATACCAGTTGTGATAGCTATAGAAAGTCCGTACAGATTATTGAATCATGCGTTTTCATCCGTGTTATGTTTGAGTACTTATTTTTTAATTCCTGCTTAACTCTGTGCTAAGTACCAGAATCCGTTGGAATTTTTTTATTCATGAATGAAATTCTTGTAGATTGTATTAAATTTCAAAAATTCCTATAACAGCCGTAAACTATTGACAAAAACGAAAAAATAAATAATTGGCTATGCAACACTTGCAGCATCATTCCATGAATCTTTTTAATCAACTTTGCATGGCCTCATTGGCATTAGAACTTGCCTTGGTGATGATGATGATGACGTCTAGTATGGGCAAAAAAACAGGTCCATTTAGATAAATTCGAATTTAATTAGCAAAGACACGAACCGATATTTTAACATAGTGTTAACATAGGGTTAACAGTGTCGTTAACAGACCTCTGTTATCGTTAAAATTACTAAAAAATAATGATTTGTTCATGAAATTATTAATTTCATATATTAATTAAACTAAATAAAGATATTATGATGGATAATTTTGATCTATTAAAGTTTCAAAAATATTATAAGGTAGTTTTGGCGAAAAATAATTAGTGCCAATAACGCAACTGGATGAACAAGTCCAATGTCCATAAAGTCTCCCGGGACAATTCTGCCGGGTCAATATTGGTATCTATG
This sequence comes from Musca vetustissima, assembly GCF_032173495.1. Lineage (NCBI taxonomy): Eukaryota > Metazoa > Arthropoda > Insecta > Diptera > Muscidae > Musca > Musca vetustissima. Next base: position 263,144 of record NW_026880481.1, read on the forward strand.
GAAAGCTTATGAAGTGTACTACACATTAGCATTGCAAAAAGGATACCAAGTTCGGGCCGATTCCGCCGTATTTGGCAATTTCTGAAGAAATCCTTTGAAGAGGATATTTCCAGTGGAGAATATGATTTCCAGGACAATTCTGCCGGGTCAATATTGGTATCTATGGAAAGCTTATGAAGTGTACTACACATTAGCATTGCAAAAAGGATACCAAGTTCGGGCCGATTCCGCGTATTTGGCAATTTCTGAAGAAATCCTTTGAAAAGGATATTTCCAGTGGAGAATATGATTTCCAGGACAATTCTGCTGAGTCAATATTGGTATCTATGGAAAGCTTATGAAGTGTACTACACATTAGCATTGCAAAAAGGATACCAAGTTCGGGCCGATTCCGCCGTATTTGGCAATTTCTGAAAAAATCCTTTGAAAAGGATATTTCCAGTGGAGAATATGATTTCCAGGACAATTCTGCCGGGTCAATATTGGTATCTATGGAAAGCTTATGAAGTGTACTACACATTAGCATTGCAAAAAGGATACCAAGTTCGGGCCGAATCCGCCGTATTTGGCAATTTCTGAAAAAATCCTTTGAAAAGGATATTTCCAGTGGAGAATATGATTTCCAGGACAATTCTGCCGGGTCAATATTGGTATCTATGGAAAGCTTATGAAGTGTACTACACATTAGCATTGCAAAAAGGATACCAAGTTCGGGCCGATTCCGCCGTATTTGGCAATTTCTGAAAAAATCCTTTGAAAAGGATGTTTCCAGTGGAGAATATGATTTCCAGGACAATTCTGCCGGGTCAATATTGGTATCTATGGAAAGCTTATGAAGTGTACTACACATTAGCATTGCACAAAGGATACCAAGTTCGGGCCGATTCCGCGGTATTTGGCAATTACTGAAGAAATCCTTTGAAAAGGATATTTCCAGTGGAGAATATGATTTCCAGGACAATTCTGCCGGGTCAATATTGGTATCAATGGAAAGCTTATGAAGTGTACTACTCATTGGCATTGCAAAAAGGATACCAAGTTCGGGTGGATTCCGCCGTATTTGACAGTTACTGAAGAAATCCTATGAAAAGGATATTTCCAGTGGAGAATATGATTCCCAGGACAATTCTGCCGGGTCAATATTGGTATCTATGGAAAGCTTATGAAGTGCACTACTCATTGGCATTGTCAAAAGGATACCAAGTTCTGGCCGATTCCGCCGTATTTGGCAATTACTGAAGAAATCCTTTGAACAGGATATTTCCAGTGGAGAATATGATTTCCAGGACAATTCTGCCGGGTCAATATTGGTATCTATGGAAAGCTTATGAAGTGTACTACACATTAGCATTGCAAAAAGGATACCAAGTTCGGGCCGATTCCGCCGTATTTGGCAATTTCTGAAGAAATCCTTTGAAAAGGATATTTCCAGTGGAGAATATGATTTCCAGGACAATTCTGCTGGGTCAATATTGGTATCTATGGAAAGCTTATAAAGTGTACTACTAATTGGCATTGCAAAAAGGATACCAAGTTCGGGCCGATTCCGCCGTATTTGGCAATTTCTGAAAAAATCCTTTGAAAAGGATATTTCCAGTGGAGAATATGATTTCCAGGACAATTCTGCCGGGTCAATATTGGTATCTATGGAAAGCTTATAAAGTGTACTACACATTAGCATTGCAAAAAGGATACCAAGTTCGGGCCGATTCCGCCGTATTTGGCAATTTCTGAAAAAATCCTTTGAAAAGGATATTTCCAGTGGAGAATATGATTTCCAGGACAATTCTGCCGGGTCAATATTGGTATCTATGGAAAGCTTATGAAGTGTACTACACATTAGCATTGCAAAAAGGATACCAAGTTCGGGCCGATTCCGCCGTATTTGGCAATTTCTGAAAAAATCCTTTGAAAAGGATATTTCCAGTGGAGAATATGATTTCCAGGACAATTCTGCCGGGTCAATATTGGTATCTATGGAAAGCTTATGAAGTGTACTACACATTAGCATTGCAAAAAGGATACCAAGTTCGGGCCGAATCCGCCGTATTTGGCAATTTCTGAAAAAATCCTTTGAAAAGGATATTTCCAGTGGAGAATATGATTTCCAGGACAATTCTGCTGAGTCAATATTGGTATCTATGGAAAGCTTATGAAGTGTACTACACATTAGCATTGCAAAAAGGATACCAAGTTCGGGCCGATTCCGCCGTATTTGGCAATTTCTGAAGAAATCCTTTGAAAAGGATATTTCCAGTGGAGAATATGATTTCCAGGACAATTCTGCTGGGTCAATATTGGTATCTATGGAAAGCTTATAAAGTGTACTACTAATTGGCATTGCAAAAAGGATACCAAGTTCGGGCCGATTCCGCCGTATTTGGCAATTTCTGAAAAAATCCTTTGAAAAGGATATTTCCAGTGGAGAATATGATTTCCAGGACAATTCTGCCGGGTCAATATTGGTATCTATGGAAAGCTTATAAAGTGTACTACACATTAGCATTGCAAAAAGGATACCAAGTTCGGGCCGATTCCGCCGTATTTGGCAATTTCTGAAAAAATCCTTTGAAAAGGATATTTCCAGTGGAGAATATGATTTCCAGGACAATTCTGCCGGGTCAATATTGGTATCTATGGAAAGCTTATGAAGTGTACTACACATTAGCATTGCAAAAAGGATACCAAGTTCGGGCCGATTCCGCCGTATTTGGCAATTTCTGAAAAAATCCTTTGAAAAGGATATTTCCAGTGGAGAATATGATTTCCAGGACAATTCTGCCGGGTCAATATTGGTATCTATGGAAAGCTTATGAAGTGTACTACACATTAGCATTGCAAAAAGGATACCAAGTTCGGGCCGAATCCGCCGTATTTGGCAATTTCTGAAAAAATCCTTTGAAAAGGATATTTCCAGTGGAGAATATGATTTCCAGGACAATTCTGCTGAGTCAATATTGGTATCTATGGAAAGCTTATGAAGTGTACTACACATTAGCATTGCAAAAAGGATACCAAGTTCGGGCCGATTCCGCCGTATTTGGCAATTTCTGAAGAAATCCTTTGAAGAGGATATTTCCAGTGGAGAATATGATTTCCAGGACAATTCTGCCGGGTCAATATTGGTATCTATGGAAAGCTTATGAAGTGTACTACACATTAGCATTGCAAAAAGGATACCAAGTTCGGGCCGATTCCGCCGTATTTGGCAATTTCTGAAGAAATCCTTTGAAGAGGATATTTCCAGTGGAGAATATGATTTCCAGGACAATTCTGCCGGGTCAATATTGGTATCTATGGAAAGCTTATGAAGTGTACTACACATTAGCATTGCAAAAAGGATACCAAGTTCGGGCCGATTCCGCGTATTTGGCAATTTCTGAAGAAATCCTTTGAAAAGGATATTTCCAGTGGAGAATATGATTTCCAGGACAATTCTGCTGGGTCAATATTGGTATCTATGGAAAGCTTATAAAGTGTACTACTAATTGGCATTGCAAAAAGGATACCAAGTTCGGGCCGATTCCGCCGTATTTGGCAATTTCTGAAAAAATCCTTTGAAAAGGATATTTCCAGTGGAGAATATGATTTCCAGGACAATTCTGCCGGGTCAATATTGGTATCTATAGAAAGCTTATGAAGTGTACTACACATTAGCATTGCAAAAAGGATACCAAGTTCGGGCCGATTCCGCCGTATTTGGCAATTTCTGAAAAAATCCTTTGAAAAGGATATTTCCAGTGGAGAATATGATTTCCAGGACAATTCTGCCGGGTCAATATTGGTATCAATGGAAAGCTTATGAAGTGTACAACTCATTGGCATTGCAAAAAGGATACCAAGTTCGGGTGGATTCCGCCGTATTTGACAGTTACTGAAGAAATCCTATGAAAAGGATATTTCCAGTGGAGAATATGATTCCCAGGACAATTCTGCCGGGTCAATATTGGTATCTATGGAAAGCTTATGAAGTGTACTACTCATTGGCATTGCAAAAAGGATACCAAATTCGGGCCGATTCCGCCGTATTTGGCAATTTCTGAAAAAATCCTTTGAAAAGGATATTTCCAGTGGAGAATATGATTTCCAGGACAATTCTGCCGGGTCAATATTGGTATCTATGGAAAGCTTATGAAGTGTACAACTCATTGGCATTGCAAAAAGGATACCAAGTTCGGGTGGATTCCGCCGTATTTGACAGTTACTGAAGAAATCCTATGAAAAGGATATTTCCAGTGGAGAATATGATTTCCAGGACAATTCTGCCGGGTCAATATTGGTATCTACGGAAAGCTTATGAAGTGTACTACACATTAGCATTGCAAAAAGGATACCAAGTTTGGGCCGATTCCGCCGTATTTGGCAATTTCTGAAAAAATCCTTTGAAAAGGATATTTCCAGTGGAGAATATGATTTACAGGACAATTCTGCTGGGTCAATATTGGTATCTATGGAAAGCTTATAAAGTGTCCTACTAATTGGCATTGCAAAAAGGATACCAAGCTCGGGCCGATTCCGCCGTATTTGGCAATTTCTGAAAAAATCCTTTGAAAAGGATATTTCCAGTGGAGAATATGATTTCCAGGACAATTCTGCCGGGTCAATATTGGTATCTATGGAAAGCTTATGAAGTGTACTACACAATAGCATTGCAAAAATATGAACTTTGAATATAATAGTAATATAATAACAATCTATAGAAAAAAATTTGTGAGACCTTTGGGTCGATTTTTTTTCATAGAAGAAATCGTGTGACCTTTGGAACGATTTTTTTTCCATAGAAAAAAATTCGTGAGACCCTTGGGTTGATTCTTTCCATAGGGAAAAAATTCGTGAGACCCTTGGGATGATTTTTTTCTATAGAAAAAAATTCGTGAGACCCTTGGGTTGATTTTTTTCTATAGAAAAAAATTCGTGAGACCCTTGGGTTGATTTTTTTCTATAGAAAAAATTCGTGAGACCCTTGGGTTGATTTTTTTCTATAGAAAAAAATTCGTGAGACCCTTGGGTTGATTTTTTCTATAGAAAAAAATTCGTGAGACCCTTGGGTTGATTTTTTTCTATAGAAAAAAATTCTATAGAAAAAAATTCGTTAGACCCTTGGGTTGATTTTTTTCTATAGAAAAAAATTCGTTAGACCCTTGGGTTGATTTTTTTCTATAGAAAAAAATTCGTTAGACCCTTGGGTCCAAGTTTTTTCTATAGAAAAAAATTCGTGAGACCCGTGGGTCGATTTTTTTCTATAGAAAAAAATTCGTTAGACCCTTGGGTTGATTTTTTTCTATAGAAAAAAATTCGTTAGACCCTTGGGTTGATTTTTTTTCTATAGAAAAAAATTCGTTAGACCCTTGGGTTGATTTTTTTCTATAGCAAAAAATTCGTGAGACCCTTGGGTTGATTTTTTTCTATATCGTGAGAACCCTTGGGTCGATTTTTTCTATAGATTGTTATTATATTACTATTATATTAAAACTTCATATTATATTTTTTAATAAAAAAATAAAACTAATTAAATTATATAAATTTAACCCAATTTAAAAATTCGATAGTCCGAAAATCTCGGGAATCTGGATTGGGGTCTACAATCAATTATCCGGATTAGGGAGTTTTAACTGTATTTGAAAATTTAACATAAGTCCTGTTTAAAGGATAAACATATTTTTTAGAAAAACCACAAGATTTTTTATAGAAATATCACAATGTTTCATTACATTTGAATAACTATATGATTTTTTTTTTTTTTTTTTTGGAAAACACAACAAATATATATTTTATTTGAATACACAAAATGATTGTATTTATTAAGGATATAGGTCTTTGATTTTAAATATGCTTAAAAAATTTTATGTTTTTCAGATATAAATAATAAATAAAAATTAATATGATTTAATAAATTTAAAATTAAAAAAAGTTCTCCTGCGCTGGGATTTGAACCTACGACCCAACGTTTAAACAAAGAATTGTCAAAAAAGCAACGCGCTTACCAACTGAGCCACCGCACTTTCTGCACGTAAAGTAATATGATGCTTGTTTTGTTTTCGTTCCGATGAGATCAGTAGCTTTTCGTTGCTATGCGACAACGACAAATAGCGAACGTTACATTTTTGTTTTTGGTAATAAACAACCCTTAACGCGCTCTCTCAGTGAGCGCATATTTTGTGTGTTGAATCCACACACGCACACGCAGTGCTGCCAGTTAAATTTCATGAAAACTCGTCAATTTTTCAGAAAAAAATCGGCATAATCGGCATTTGTATTTTTAAAAATCGGCAGAAAATCGGCAGCATATAATTTATAAATAAATTCATATTTTTTGGTTTATAACAGGTCAATATTGTTTATTACATTAAAAAAAAGATAACAAATTCAATTCTGTATTAAAAATAAAAGATTCATTTTTCTACAAAAAATGTAGATTTTTCTAAAATATAGTAATTATTATGTACACTAGTGAGTTCTTTCAGATTTACGTATAACACAGTGTGGTATTAAGGTCATAAAAATAACTTACAAACTAGTACATATTTTTATTACACATTTTTAGTAATTCATTATCAATTTTGATATTAAACAATTTGAATTATTTAGTTTGAGGTAATATTTAGAATAAAGAATCCCTTCCAATGAATCATTCTCAAGTGAGCTTCTAATTTTAGTTTTGTTAAGGTTGACCTGACTAAAAATTCGTTCCACATTTGCTGTGGAGTGTGGAAGAACCATAATTCTTTGTACAAATTTAGACAAAACTGGAAAAGCTAAATTGGAGTCCCCACGTTTAATTTCGGAATTTTTTTCCAAAAACTTTTTAATTTCAAAAATTTTTTCAAAATTCAAAAAGTTTAACTCCCTAAACTACGAGTCTAAAGATTTGCCTTATTCGATGTAAAATGTAAACTAGACAGAGTACAATGCTGACAAAAAATGCAGATATCTAAGCCATTGAAAACGGCTGCGGCGAGTCACCGATAGTTATAATGATTTAAAGCTGCCAATTTTATATGTTTGTATGGTAACGCCGTATTAAATTAAAAAGTTAGACAATTTGTGTCGATTGTTGAAATATCGGCAATTCTGAGGCAAAAATCGGAAAATCGGCATTTTCCATTTTTAGAGTGAAAAATCGTCAAAATGCCGATAAATCGGCAAATATGGCAGCCCTGCGCACACGCACTAATATAAAGAGCTATAAATAGACCATTGGAAAACATGTGACATCCAGAATGCAATATGGATAAGTTTTACAGTACAATCCGCTTATTTGAAAGTGGCCGAATGCAGTGAATTTGTTTCAATTATCCGTGCGTTTCAATAATGGCAAGTCCGAATAATTGATATATGTTTCATTTAACCGAAGTACAATAAATTGGTTCAATAATTTTGGTAATAAAATGCCAGCAATAAATCGAATTTTTATTTTTTATACCCTTCACCACACTGTGGTACAGGGTATTATGTCTTTGTGCATATGTTTGTAACAGGCAAAAGCAAACGAGATAGACACATGGTTCCTTTTGAGAATATGCATAGAATCACTTTCTAAGTCGATTTATGCATGTCCGTCCGTCCGTCTGTCTGTCCATGTTAAATTGTAAACAAAGTACAGGTCGCATTTATGATCCGAATTGGATGAAATTTGGCACAGCTAGCCTATTTGGCCCAAGGACGAACCCTATTGAAATTGGGAAAAATCGATTCAGATTTAGATATAGCTCCCATATATATTTTCGTCCGATTTTACGTAAATCGTGTACCAAAGTCCCTATATATCTTCCGATTTGCACGAAATTTGGCATAGCGTACTGAATTAGTTCATCCAATTTCATATTAATGGCCCTTCTGTTAGGATGCATCTTTTTAATACACCCATAGTGGTGAAGGGTATCACTTTACTACTTTCCTTACTGGTTTAAATTTCATTTCATTACATTGTCCACAAAAAGAAGGAATTTTCTTCCCAATAGCTTAAACTTTCAGAATTTCAGATTAGTCACCACTTAAAAACCCAACGCATTTCAGTTGCTTTAATTTTGGCCACCAGTGCATGCCCATAACAATTTAGCGTTCTGAAACGGTTTTTGAATGTAACTGGTATATGACCTTAAAGTACTCCTGCAGACCTTTCATTTAAGCCCAGTTTCATCCGTCCATCTTTGATAATTTTCGCACAGTGGTCTTTACAGGATAATAGGCGTTTTTAACAAAGTCGTCCAATTTAGCTTTCTGTTGGAATATAACTGGTATACGGTTTTATATAACTGGTATATTAGATGGTTTAGGAAGGTACTTATGGAAATAATTTTCTAAATGGAAATTTTTAAAATTTGGATTTGGGTGAACCTTTAGATATATACATGTAAATTTATAAAATTGCTTAAATAACTGCTTTAAAAAATAAATGTTTGTAAATTATTATTCTGGTTCTAAGAACCAAAAATGAAGAGAAGCTTTTTCACTACGTGGAATAAATGATAATTAAGAGACATAAAGTTTACTCTCAAGGAATCTACTCAAACCTTGTATTCCTTTTGCAATGCTATTGTGTAGTACACTTCATAAGCTTTCCATAGATACCAATATTGACCCGGCAGAATTGTCCTGGAAATCATATTCTCCACTGGAAATATCCTTTTCAAAGGATTTTTTCAGAAATTGCCAAATACGGCGGAATCGGCCTGAACTTGGTATCCTTTTTGCAATGCTAATGTGTAGTACACTTTATAAGCTTTCCGTAGATACCAATATTGACCCGGCAGAATTGTCCTGGAAATCATATTCTCCACTGGAAATATCCTTTTCAAAGGATTTTTTCAGAAATTGCCAAATACGGCGGAATCGGCCCGAACTTGGTATCATTTTTGCAATGCCAATTAGTAGTACACTTTATAAGGTTTCCATGGATACCAATATTGACCCAGCAGAATTGTCCTGGAAATCATATTCTCCACTGGAAATATCCTTTTCAAAGGATTTCTTCAGAAATTGCCAAATACGGCGGAATCGGCCCGAACTTGGTATCCTTTTTGCAATGCTAATGTGTAGTACACTTCATAAGCTTTCCATAGATACCAATATTGACCCGGCAGAATTGTCCTGGAAATCATATTCTCCACTGGAAATATCCTTTTCAAAGGATTTTTTCAGAAATTGCCAAATACGGCGGAATCGGCCCGAACTTGGTATCCTTTTTGCAATGCTAATGTGTAGTACACTTCATAAGCTTTCCATAGATACCAATATTGACCCGGCAGAATTGTCCTGGGAATCATATTCTCCACTGGAAATATCCTTTTCATAGGATTTCTTCAGTAACTGTCAAATACGGCGGAATCCACCCGAACTTGGTATCCTTTTTGCAATGCCAATGAGTAGTACACTTCATAAGCTTTCCATAGATACCAATATTGACTCAGCAGAATTGTCCTGGAAATCATATTCTCCACTGGAAATATCCTTTTCAAAGGATTTCTTCAGAAATTGCCAAATACGGCGGAATCGGCCCGAACTTGGTATCCTTTTTGCAATGCTAATGTGTAGTACACTTCATAAGCTTTCCATAGATACCAATATTGACCCGGCAGAATTGTCCTGGAAATCATATTCTCCACTGGAAATATCCTTTTCAAAGGATTTCTTCAGAAATTGCTAAATACGCGGAATCGGCCCGAACTTGGTATCCTTTTTGCAATGCTAATGTGTAGTACACCTCATAAGCTTTCCATAGATACCAATATTGACCGGGCAGAATTGTCCTGGAAATCATATTCTCCACTGGAAATATCCTCTTCAAAGGATTTCTTCAGAAATTGCCAAATACGGCGGAATCGGCCCGAACTTGGTATCCTTTTTGCAATGCTAATGTGTAGTACACTTCATAAGCTTTCCATAGATACCAATATTGACCCGGCAGAATTGTCCCGGGAGACTTTATGGACATTGGACTTGTTCATCCAGTTGCGTTATTGGCACTAATTATTTTTCGCCAAAACTACCTTATAATATTTTTGAAACTTTAATAGATCAAAATTATCCATCATAATATCTTTATTTAGTTTAATTAATATATGAAATTAATAATTTCATGAACAAATCATTATTTTTTAGTAATTTTAACGATAACAGAGGTCTGTTAACGACACTGTTAACCCTATGTTAACACTATGTTAAAATATCGGTTCGCGTCTTTGCTAATTAAATTCGAATTTATCTAAATGGACCTCAAAAAAACTATTCTTTGCCTATTTCATGCTGTGAAAATGCTATGAAATTCTGCCACCAACAGCAGTACGCTGTGTCCATTTTTAATGTAGGAGCTAGTTTTGCATTTCTTTTTTGCTATGCGTTTTTCTAAAATGCCACAAAAAGGAAATGGCAAAAGAAAAAAAATTGAGTTGGTTAAGAAAAACGCATTAAAATTCCACTCTGCAAATCCAATAAGCAATCGTCCATCCAGCAAGCCAACCATTCATCCATTCGACCAAGGCATTCATCCATTTATCGAATCTTCAACCAAACCCACTAACAATTTAATAATACACCAGCATAAGCAGAAAATGGTCCATAAGTATTGCCAACCTCCAATCACAAATGGAGGCTTACAAGAAAGTAAAGGCGTGTAAATTTTCTTTTCAGTTGTGTTCTTCTATTCCGGTTTTCAGTTTATTCGCTTCATCCTTTTTAAAAGAAAACTATAATTTTTTAACATTTGTTGTTTCCGTTACAATAAATATTTTAACACCTACACTAAGAGCAGCAAACAGAAAGGACACTGTTTTAAATTAATAATATTCACCCCCTGAAATTGCCAGCTGAAATTTGTATTTGGTGTACATAATGGTTTACATAAACCGGTTTGTAGGATTATCGGTATAGGTTCGCTTTTTGGTATGTTCCCTATATTTTCATTTCAAGTATCTGTCAGTATACCTATGGTGGAGGGTATCCAATTAACGCCTTTTCACTTGTTAAATCACTACAAATAAGCCAGGACACCAACCAATGCGCAAAATTGAAGATGGCGTTGTTTCTAGGTAACAATAGGTGGCATACCCATCACCTAGAATGAAATGATTATAATGAAATGATTAACAAAATGACTAATCGAGTAAGATGTCAAGTGCTCCCAATGGGCAATAAAAGGAAAAACCAATATACCACTGTAGATACTACTATTATTATAATTTCAGAATTCTCAAAGAATTCACCCATCTTTGAGACGATCGAGGCTGTTCATAAACAAAATTCATTTTGCGGAAATCTCTACAAAAGGAAATGTATTTAGTTCCAGAAATTTTCGGATTTATTTTACATCCCCCAAAACATGGAGGTGCGATAATTAATTTCCTTGTTTTTTGAGAATGTAAAATAAATATGAAATATTTGTAGAACTAAACTCATTAAGACATATACTTCTTAAATGGATATAACACACCAATTCTACTGATTTTTATAAATATTTGTAGAAATTACATTCAGAATAAAGTTCAAAATAGAACGATTTCTCTTTACTAACATCGACATTTCTCAAACTCATGCGTTAATAACTCATTTAAGGAACAATTTTTTTTTTATTATCATCATTGTCCGCATCATGCAAGAAGTAATATTAGTTAATTTTTGCCAACTAATTTGTCCATCGTGTGATGCTGTATCTTCTGTATCTTAATTGTGTCATGCAATCACAATTTCTCTTCATTTATGCACGTACCACTCTCGTGCATAGAGGAACGTTTTCTTGATTTATGACCATTGTAACTAATTAAGGACGTCTTACGCACCGAATGCCAGCATTCTTTAGGTTTTTATTTCCAACTCTCATTTGCTTAAGGCACCAACACAGCTAATATTCAAATGAATTGCGTGATTGCATATCGTCGTATTCATATCTAGGAATTGTTTTTTTTTTTTCTTTTATTTTTTGTGAGTTGAGAAAACATGAGTATGAATTTTTAAGTACACACATAAGAGCTTATCAACGTCATGAGGTTTATATTTTTGTTGTAGTTTTTTTTTATAGATATATATATATATATATATATATATGAGATACCCTACATAGTTAGCTTGAATTTCGGATATATAATACGTTCAAGATATTTCGGAGTCGATTATAAAAATTGGTTTTAATGGTCTTCTTCTTGTGGTACCGGCAACACAAAATTCTCAACATTTGAGGAAAAAAGAAACGTGTAAAAGAAAATCACCACCTTTTAAATTATTTTAATAGTAATTCAAGAATTTCAAAAAATGTATTAAGTTCCAAAATATGTATATATATCCGTAGTTCGCTATGAAAGTAAACATTTGTATGAAAAATGTGTCTTAAAACTTCGGGACCAGGAAATGTGTTCGATGTAAAGAACGTTCATCATAACCGGCGGTCGTTATAAGCGTACTTGACTGTACTTCGAAATTGGATTTTCAAGTGACAGACATCTAAGTTAATTTGAATTATCAATGGAATTCTCGAATGCCAAAAGAAATATTTAAGGACACAACTGAAATTAACGCATTGCTAAGAAGATGAATAGAGAAACGGCTTTAAATATAGCCTTTAATTGTTGAAAAAAGTGGAAAATCGGAAATATGAATTTCCATACTATGAGGAAATAATCTTCAAAACAAGGTAATAGCTTAATCAAATGTGGATAATTATTGAAGCCATACATGAAAGGAAACTTAAATGGAAATACTCCATGCAGAAACTAGCAGATAAGACCCCTATATGATAGTCTAATGAAGTCAAATAAAATTTGAAACGATTACGAAGTAGATTTATTGTACTTTTAATTCGTCTAACAGACCACTAGAGTGTGTAAACTGGAGTGTGCAAACGGAGTGTATAAACTGGTTAAATAATTTAAATTCTAAACTGATGTAAGTGATTGCAAAAACAAAAGCACAATTTTCATCATTTATAATCACGAGCGGGTACGAATTATTAGGTTGAAATACTATAATATTGTCTATGTCGCAACCCAATATTAGGAAGGCCTTGACTAGCTTAAAATTATTTCCAACTATACGTCGTCCTTCTCCTCAAAATGATAAACCCATATCTAGATTTAGATCGTTTTGAAACGAACTAGTTCATTGGAAGGAACGATTTGAAATAGGTCATGTGACCAGTGTTGCCGTTCGAAAAAATTGTTTCTGCCAAAAATTCCCCCTAAAAAGTGCCCATAATGAAAAATGTATGCCCAAAAAGTTAAGATTTGAAAAAGTATACATTGACGTGCAGCATGAGGTTGTTGGAAAAGTAAACACTTATTTTAAAATAGTTTTCTTTTTAAAATATTTGTTTTAATATTATATAAATAATATTAAAATTTATACACTCAGCCTTATGGCATATACACTTCGCTACGTAGAAACAAGTAAAATTCGAAAAGATGACACTAGGCTTCTACTTGTACGCTGGTAAATGCACATTTGTGCTGCTACAGCCGTCATGTCACATAGTGAACTTGAACTTGACAGCTGTAGACGCATTTTTTTTTTTGTTTCAACGTGTTAAAAATGTCCGTCTGTCTGGATGCCTGATGCATACGACTACTTTCGAAGAGAGTAACCGATTTCATCCAAACTTTTCAGAAACGTTTGTGAACATAAATTTATAAGCTTTGTACTACGTAATATTTTAAACAAGGCAAGGGGTACTACTTCAGTACATCCCTATGAAAGGGTCAATATTTTGACAATTGAAGAGAATGGAATATCTATTTTCATCCAAATTTAGTCCATCGTAATATTATTAAAGCCTAGATCAAGTACAATAATGGGATGCATAGATTCAATTCTTGTAGTACATCCCCACAAAGTGTCAACATTTTCAGTATTTATAAACCCAATATTAGACGAATGAAATATCCGATTCGAACAAGGTAAATTTAGAATAATTATCGGCTACATCATCTCTAGTACCAGTTACAATTTTAGTTCAGTTACAATTTAATAAAAGAAATTATCCACCTAGAAAGAAATTACCTAGATCTCCGCAAAACATATGTTAGGGTATATATCTATCGGAAACACCAACTGACAGTTTTTTACTTGTTTGCCCAAAATAGAACAAGTGAGCGGAACAGAATAGTCGGAAGGAGCCATATGATTCCCTACACAAATACCACTGGATTTAAATTTTGTGCCTCTAATATAATAACAATTTAGAAAGGCTTGTTAAGCCGTCGCCCAGATTATAAACATGGCTTCCCAAATATATTTACCAGTCATTACCGAATACTATAGGTGTCACTTGGAACTTTAAATATTTTGTAACCTTCGGCACGATACTTTTTTCTATTCTCACATCCGAGTATAAACATCATAATTTTTAGTAAAATGTCAATCACTCCTATTTGATATAGTGTCACCTTCCACGGTCTTCGTTTTGCGGAGTAATTTTATTTTTTTTTTCATTTTTGACACAAAAGACTTGCACCATTGGACCCGCCAAATATTCATTACATCTATGCTTATTTCCAGAGTAGATTGTGATCTCTAGAGGGGCCAGAAAAAGACAAAAATAATGTTGGTCCATTTGATCCCCCAAATATTTGCCGATCATTGCCCTAACCGATAGGTGTCGTCTTTGTGCGGAACCTACATGCTAATGGCGAAGGATCCATAACTACAAATTATGATGGGCAGATGGACTCAGTCAGTCGAGATATACATTACGCCTTTTTATTAAATTCTTGGGCCTATAATATCGATATGATGAAAAAAAAACAAAAACAAAAAAAAAAATGCCCAAAATCCGCCCAAGTCATAAATTTTACATTTTTTATGCCCACTTTTGGGCATAAATGCCAACTTTCGGCAACACTGCATGTGACACATATACAGTGAGTCAAAGTCAAAAGTATACACATGTTTCTATTCTTTTCTATATATAAAATTCATGAAATAAAATAGCGAATATTTATATAAATGCAATATAAAAAATCATTATTGTTAAAAAAAGCATGAAACCCAGAAACAATTCGGGAGTTTTGCTTAAGAATGGTCATCATCATAGAGATACACTGAAAATGCCATTCGACTGGAATTCGTTCAGGAACACGAAAAAAACGGGAATTTGTATTTTGGAAATCTGTTACTTATGCTGATGAATGCAAATTCAACTTATTTGGGTCGAATGAACCAAGTAAGGTATGGCGAAGGGCGAATAAAGCCGTGGATCCTAAGCACACAATTCCAACTTTAAAGAACGGAGGAGGCTCGGTAATGGTATGGAGCTGTACGAGCGCTGCCGCTGTACGAAATCTTCAGTCCCGGATTTCAATCCTATAGTATGGAGTATTTTGGAAAAAAAATATTAAAAAACATCTCGAGCATACACGGAAAACTGGGTAAAATATATACCGGCAAGGTGGAAAACTGTTAACAATCATTATTTTTATTGAATTCACATAATTATTGTTTATTTTATTGCAATAATTTTAAGTTCACATATAAAAAACGAATAAAATTTAATTCATTGATTAACGTGCACTTATGGGATTTATATTAACACTAGATTCCCAAAGGCAGTCATTTTGACCGCTTTTCAATTTTAACACTTTTTCCTTAAAAATTTGTGACTTTTTGTACCACATAGAAAATTCACCAAATTAAAAAAAGTGCACAGTTGTTTTTGTACTTGAAATTGAAAAACGGTCAAAATGACTGCCTTCGGCAATCTAGTGTTAAAACAAACATGTGTATACTTTAAAATGTCACTCACTGTAGTTCTTTTAGTTTATAAAGATTCTTTCTTTGATCTCCTTCATTAATCCCCATATTTTTTGTTAATTCCAAAAATTATGTATATTTCATCGTGTGTCTCTTGTAATCATTATATAGCTCGAAATTTTTTAGATAGAGCTTTGACATTTTGCACATCCTTTTCTACTACTTCTATGAAGTTTGGTATTGAAAATTGAATATATGGGTCCACGTTTTGATATAGGTCCCAAATAACGGTTATAGACTTTTTCTCCCACCGAAGCGATTGTAATTTTTCATTACACAATTTAAGATGGTGATAAGCATCTTATCAGAATATATTCGACATAGGACCGCGTTTTAGTGTAGCCACCCAAATAGCTCCCAAACCATTATAAAGATGTAGGGTGGTATTGTGTGCTCTTGAGAGACATCAACCAAAGTCTTAATAACCTCTATAAAAAGGACCCAATATTTATACCCTACACAACTATGTTGTCAGGGTATTATAGCTTTGTGCAGCCCCAAAAGTTTGAACGTCGCGAAATATTGGTCCAAGACCCACCTTTAAGTATACCGATTGTCATATCTCGACTAGCTGAGTCGATCTAGACATGTGTGTCCGTCCGTCTGTCCATTATAATTTGTAAACACGATACAGGCCACAGTTATGGACCAATCTTCACGAAATTTTGCATGTAGGTTGGGTTCTGGCCAATGAAGGCACCTATTGTTTTTGGAAAAGATCAGTTATTATTTAGGGGATGAAATGGACCACAAACTTTATTTTTGTCGGTTTTTCTGGTCGCTCCAGAGGCCGCAATTATGACCCAAACGGAGAAGGGGATCGGGTCAAAGATGCCTGTTTTTATAAACATCGGTCAATATTTAGCGGGTCAACTAGACCCTGACTTTTGTGTGAAAAATTGCAAAATTCGTATTCTATTGGGTATATATTTGCACCTGAAAGTCCTAGACCCGAGAAGTTGATAGTATGTTCAAGAGGGTTGGTTGACCTTTATATTGATACCAATTATATTGTCGTATGTACTCGGATTCTGGATTTACACATAAATATTTACAGGTGCTTACGTACTCATATATTATTTAGTAACCCATTACCACACTAGAGGGTGGAAATATAGCGCTGATCGCTTTGAAAATTTCCATGAGGTTGAAGTTATGGTCACCTACAACGCCTATAATTTTCGGTGATGATCAGATAATAATTTTGGCATGAAATGGACAGAAAACTTATTTTTTTTTTTTTTTTTGAGTCGATCTATAGGCCAAAATTGAAAGCCGAACATCACAACACAACCCACGGTGAAGGGAATCTGAACAAGTGATTAGAATCGCTTTGGGCTTTACTGTACAACAACCTACATAATAATTTTGGGATAAAATGGACTGAAAACTTATCTTTTGGTTTTTTATTTTCGAGTCGATCTATAGGCCAAAATTGAAAGCCGAATATCACAACACAACCCACGGTGAAGGGAATCTGAACAAGAGATTGGAAGGGCTGTACTGAATATTTGTAAAATTTGTTGACCTCTAGTCGGTCAAGATGGTGCAAATATCGCGAAATATTGCCCAAGCTCAGAATGTAGAACCACAGAAAGTTATAGTTTTGTGGAAGTTGTATGATACCCTACATACGATCGGTCCCGTCCGACTATACTGCTCCGCTCACTGGTTTTTTATATTTTAAAGATTCTAGCCGTAGTTGGTTCTCGAAATTTGAATGCAAAATAATAATAATAATACTAATAATAATGCGGCTGAATTTAACCACGCTAATATATATTTTTATATATCTCACATAGAACTATAAAATCTGTTCTGTCACTAAACATAAAAATGAAACAAAATAAACTATAATTAACCCCGAATATAGGCATAACTACTAAAAACCCCCCGAACACAGCAATGCCAACTCCCAACAATTTGTTAAAATTGTAAAATTCTTATTTACTTATAGTTTTTTTCCTTCGACATTCATAGAATTCCTTGATCATACTCCTCCAGTCTCTTCAATTTTACAATAAGATTGACCATCATGATCGTTTGGGGCGCAACTTCACGCTTACATATATATTACATACGAGTATCGCATTAATTGCTTATTTTACTGCTGTGTGACATCACATATGGGCGGTCTATTTGTCTTCATGGTATTCCATAATGCCGCAGGTATTTCACAACAACAACAAATACGAAAATGACAAAATCATAATGACTACTTGTTATGATTTCAAGAACAACAAAAAAGACCCACTATAACGAAAATAAGAAACAGAAGTCTAGTTAACCGGGAACAAGAAAACAAACGACCAAGTCCAAGAACACCGACTCTTGTTGGACATTTTCAATTGTGCAAGGTTCAAAAGAATTCACATGTACGGGATGTCATAACAAGACGACTTGTGTAACTAACGAACAAGAAAACGGCCAGGTCCAACAAAAAACAAAATAAAAATAAAGCCCTCCCGAAACAAAACCAGCAGTCCGGACCAGTCGTAATGATAGTAGTTGGACAAAAGAATTCCAATAACTGGAAATCTGCGGAGCTGAAATGAAGGAAATAAACACTTTTTTGTTGATAACTGTCACACTGCTCTGACAAGGCTTTTAATTAAGAAGCATGACAGTGAAAAGGCAACAACAACAACCACATCCACAACTAGCCAAAATCATGACACTTTGTTTATATATTTTAGTTTGTCTTTCACTGTGACCGCAAAGCCGGCCATCTAAGCGAGCGACATGATAATGGTTGGCATTATGCGGCATATGATTTGTTTGCTGGGGTGTAGTGGAGTGGCTGAGAAGATGGTTGGCCGCAGCATCGCATCTCATTTAATAATGGAATGAATGGTTGGTTGTTGGCGTATAAATAGAAATTATATTTCAATGCTTTTAGCCACTAACTATTCAAACAAATACGGCCTCAAGAGATGATTTGACGAAGTAGACGACAAAAAAAAGAAAAGAATACAAACAGGATTAAATCTTTGTGAATATTGTTGTGATTTCATTTTGCATTATCATCAACGTCATCATCAACAAAAAGATGAGGAACATCGCAAATGATAAGACACACTCGTTGTGACAAATACAAGTGGATGACGTTTTATTTGATTGTGTGAGAATTTTGTTTGCTGTTGTTTTTTTTTTTTTTTTTTTACTTTGCCTGGGAATTAGGAAAAGAAAATGCCAGTCTATTAATAAATATGAAATGATATATGTTATTCGAATGTTATTATTGAAATTATGATTAGGCATGTGTAAACAGAACAGTGTCTCAGAGAAGGAATTTTGTGAAAGAATAGTGTATTTGATGATATGTCTTCAGTAAAACAAAATTAGGAAGTTTTTAAAAACATTGGGCGCCATTGCGCGCATTTTTCTATTCGTTTTTTTCTTGAAACGTAAACTAATACCACAAGTCGAGATTTTTTACCTCCAAATATTCTACATAAATGACATTAATTAGATATTAAATAGGATCTTTAGAGACAAGAAATCCACATTAATATTAATTGGAGGGAAAAGAAATCCAATCGAAGTTGACCGGCATGTTAGCAGTCGTAACATCGACCATAAAACTGTTTTAAACCATTTACACAAAACTGGATTCAAAAAGAAGTTCGATATTTGGGTGCCACACCAATTACTACAAAAAATAGGATGGGTCGAATTTCCATCTGGTGACGATTGTCATCTATTGCTTGCATTGCAAAATTTCTTAAATGATAAAAAATTGGTATCTAAGGAAGATTATGAAAATCGACTACTATAGTTTTTTTTTGCTAATAGGGAGCGGGTCATCTATGAGAGAGGCATTATGAAGTTAACTTTAAAATGGCAACAAAGCATACAACAAAACGGTGCATATTTGGCCCGAATCGGACATTCCGAAGCATATAATTCATATAAAATAATGGATTTCTTTTTCCCCAAACTAATATGTTTTCATCATCTTCAATTTTATCAGGGTTATCCAAGGGGATAATTTTCGACCACTTTTTGACACATATTGATCGATTGACGATTGCTGGATTTTAAGTGCCCAAAAGTTGAAAGTTTATGTCTATAAACACGGCCTTTCTCGTAGCCCATCTTAGTGGCCAGTTGATATTACTCGTGCGGGAAATAGACTCATATTCGCTCGAGTTGTGTGCCATGTGGCACCATTTAAAAATGGCAAAGAAGTAGGTTATCATATGAAGTTAGATTGAAGAAGTAAGATCCAGTCACACCTTCGAATCAAAGAGCGCAGCAAACAGTGCTTTTTATACCCTTCACCACACTGTGGTACAGGGTATTATGTCTTTGTGCATATGTTTGTAACAGGCAAAAGGAATCGAGATACACCCATGGTTCCTTTTGAGAATATGCATAGAATCACTTTCTAAGTCGATTTACGCATGTCCGTCTGTCCATGTTAAATTGTAAACAAAGTACAGGTCGCATTTATTATTCGAATTGGATGAAATTTGGCACAGCTCATTTATTTGGCCCAAGGACGAACCCTATTGAAATTGGGAAAAATCGGTTCAGATTTAGATATAGCTCCCATATATATTTTCGTCCGATTTAAGGTAAATGGTGCACCAAAGTCCCTAAATAACTTTCGATTTGCACGAAATTTTGCACAGTGTACTGAATTAAGCCTAGAATGATGAGTGCCAAGTTTCGTGAAAATCGGTTCAGATTTAGATATAGCTCCCATATATATAGCTCCCATATATTTTCGTCCGATTTAAGATAAATGGTAGGGGAGAGGGGGGCTCCTTTGAACGTGGGGCACCTTTGAACAGCGCTCATAAAATCTTGGTTTAATATTTTTCCGACCCGCAACCACATTTTTGTATATGGCAATCTTGTTCTCTATATGCGTAAACCACTTTGACTTGCTTTTTCAGTTGTCGAAAAATTGTGCATGGGTGACCATGTTTTCTCAGTGTCATTGTAAACTTTTATTCATTTGGTTGTAAGGGCGCAGGAAGAATTCTGTGATAGTTTTCTTTCGTGAAACAATTTTTTTGCATTCCAACAATCATTTCAAACATAACTAATTTAATTTCTTTCATATATATTTATTACAAAAAAAGTTATTTTAAATTTCCGTAAAATGCCATGGGTGGGGCACCTTTGAACATGCCCATTAAACTCGAGTAAACAAAGGAGTTTTTAACTTTTGGCTTCGATTTCTCAAAAATTCAAATGGGCTAATAAGATTACGAAATTAACTGTATTTTTCACCATATTAATTTGTATTTTTAAGACATTTTATGTTTTAATAATTTTTGATCTAAATTTTTTAAATTTTGAAAATTTTTAATATATTTTTTAATGAATTAATGCTTTTCTGATATGTATGAATAAAATACATACATATTTGAACATAAACACTGTAAAAAACCATGTCGTTCAAAAATGCCAACCCCTGTTCAAAGGTGCCCCCCTGGGGGGGCAGTTTTGAACACTTTGAGTTCGTCCATTAAAACAGTAATAAAATATATTTATCAAGCTTATAGTATGTCATATGTATATTCATTTTAAAGGTTACATATGTACCTATTAGTTAAAATTTATAAGAAACCAAAAATGATAAAATAAAAAATTTTATAAGGCTTGAAAGCAAAAAGTGTTCAAAGGTGCCCCCCTCTCCCCTACACTAAAGACCCTATATATCTGTCGATTTGCACGAAATTTGGTACAACGTACTGAATTGAGCCTAGAGATATGTCTGCCAAGTTTAGAGAAAATCGGTCCAGATTAAGATATAGCTCCCATATATAGTTTCGTCCGATTTCATATGAATGGTGCACCAAAGTCCATATATATACTTCGATTTGCACGAAATTTGGCATAACGTACTGAAATGAGCCTAGAGTAATGTCTGCCATGTTTCGAGGAAATCGGTCCAGATTTCTATATAGCTCCCATATATAGTTTCGTCCGATTTCATGTAAATGGTGCACCAAAGTCGCTATATATATTTCGATTTGCACGAAATTTGGCATAACGTACTGGATTGAGCGTAGAGTGATGTTTGTCATGTTTCGTGAAAATCTGTCAAGATTTAGATATAGCTCCCATATATATTTTCGTCCGATTTAATGTAAATGGTGCACCATAGCCCACATATATCTATCGATTTGCACGAAATTTGGCATAACGTACTGAATTGAGCCCACAATGATGTCTGCCAAGTTTCGTGATAATCGGTCAAGATTCAGATATAGCTCCCACATATAGTTTCGTCCGATTTCATGTAAATGGTGCGCAAAGTTCGGTTGAGATTTAGATTTAACTCCCTTATATTAAAGATTGATTTCAAGTAATTGACGCACCAAGGATCCAATATAGGGCTGATAGGAACAAAACGTTCTGAAATTAGTATAAATTTACCTGTGACAAGTTTCGTTGAAATCGGTTCATATTAGGATATAACTTCCATATATATTTTCGCCCGATTTTAAGTAAATTGGACATCAAACTCCTCATGTTAGTCAGATTGACATCAATTTTTGCACAACGTACAAAATTGAACTTAGAATTACCTAGTTGCGTTTTCTAGAAGTACAGACATAGCCCAACGGATGACCTATTGATATTTGTTTGAAGTCGATTCACAGTAAGATAAATATCACATATTTTATTTCATCCAATTTCATGTTAATAGTCCTGTTTAATATACCCATAGTGGTGAAGGGTATCATATAGTCGGCCCCGTCCGACTTTACTACTTTCCTTACTGGTTATGTATGTAATGATCTCATTTCAATTACTTGAGGACACTAAGAACCTGAAATACGATGTTTTAAGATAGCTAAGCGATCAATTTTCAACTGAAAACCAGTGATCGGAGCAGTATATGATACCCTACACAACTTCGACGAAAATCTAACTTTCTATGGTTCTATATTCAGAGCTTGGGCAATATTTCGAGATATTTGCACCCTCTAGACCGACTAGATGTCAACAAATATTTCTAATATTCAGTAGACGAGGGCTGTACATGTCTAGATTCTCTTTCACACAAAGGTCAGGGTCCATTTGTTCCGCTAAAATTGACCGATTTTTATCAAAACATGCATGCTTATTCTTTGGTCCAATCCCCTTCTCCATGTAAAAATACGAGATGTTTGGGCCATAATTGCGGCCTCTGGAGCGACCAGAAAAACCGACAAAAATTTAGTATTTGGTCCATTTTGTCCCCTAAATATTAACCAAAAACAATAGGAGTCTTCATTGGGTCGAACCCATCCTACATGGAAAATTTCGTGAAGATTGGTCCATAACTGTGGCCTGTATCGTGTTTACAAATTATAATGGACAGACGGACGGACGGACACACATGTCTAGATCGACTCAGCTAGTCGAGATATGACTCAGCTAGTCGAGATATGGGTCTAGGACCAATATTTTGCGGCGTTACAAATTCTTGGGGCTGCACAATGCTATAATACCCTGACAACATAGTTGTGTAGGGTATAATAAAAAAAATGTTTAACAACATTGTTTGTTCAATTGGGACTGAAATCCTTTGGTATTAGTTAAAAAAAACTTTTATCTCGGATGCAATCATTTTTTTATATTGAATTCACATAAATATTTTATTGCATTAATTTCAAGTTAAGATGTTCATGTTCTCATAAAAAATATAATAAAATTTAATACATTAATATGCGCTTAAAACAAAGTTGATACTTTTTAGTGTGACTCACTGTATATTTCTCAGAATAAAATTCTAAGTGTGAAAAACCGTTTTGCAGAAAAAATTTTGGTCCATGTTTTGACATAGTCATATTTTGATATAGTCATGTTTTGACATAAAATATTCTCACCAAATTGTTTGTAATTTGGTATTCGGTGTTCATGGCGGTTGAACATTTTTTTATATAAAGGACCCACCCCATTTTCGGTATATTTTAGCTTTTTCCGCATTTTCCTGTAATTTAGTTTTTCAGGTTCCATAAGGTGGAGTGTATATTAAATTTGCCAATCCGTTTGCAAAACTGGCTCTAATTTGGTTCTCATTGGGTGTCACATCTTCCTACCAATAATTTACCATGGCTTAGCCCTCCCTATCTGAAGGTCTCAAATGATTTTAACGATAATAACTACGTTTTTAATTTTCTCCGCATAAAACAACATACAGGCTATAACATAGTCCCCATATAAATAACCCAACGATTTAAGAAATTTTGAATGTGCGTCACATGGCATAAAAGATTTGTTTGACTAAATGTATTTATAATTACTTTTAGTGTAAAATTAGCACACATAAAAAATAATTGACGTGGTATTGCAGTTTTGCTTTATACCTATTTATACTTCTAAATAATTTAACACACATATTTCTTAGGTAATGAACTGTTGTGAGCATGTTGAAATTTTTTCTAAATTCCAAAAATAAAAAAATAAAAAAGATTTATTAGCATATAAATATTTAAAAATGTGTTAGGCAAAAATCCATACGAAATATCAAAAACATAAATATACTCAAGTATTTAAAGTGCTGGTACACTTTACTATGAAGTCCTTACATATAAAATTGGAAACCGCAGCCCAGGCTAGGTATATAAAGAGACGCGCTTCTGTGTGTTAGTTCCAATATCCTCTGGCCTTCCTTTATGTCATTACCATTGTGTCATTTTGTTTAATATATTTTCGTTTAACAATATTACCTAATATCTGCTACCACAATTGTTAAAAACCTCGTTTAGAAACAAAAATATTTGTGTCATTCTCATGCCTTGTCATGCCTAGACATGTTACAATTTTTCGAAATTGTCATCGCCATGGTAAACGGTCTATTATGTAATAGTTCAGATAGTGGTGTCATGTTGTCATGTTATTCTAGTTATTTGTTGCTATCCTAACCAACAAGAAATTACCTTCCCAAATACCGGACTGACGGACTGGCCGACCATTGCATATGTTTTTCCAAAGACAGCCATCAAATAATTGAAGAAGTAAAATAATTAGAAAAAGAAGAAGAAAAGATATAATAAAATTCCGGACCATACGAAAATACATGCTCGTACATGTTGAACTTGTTTTTATTATGACACAAATAAGCAGAAGAAGAAGAAAATAACAAAAAACACACATATAAACCCAAGAAATAAAAATAAGAAATTCTACGATTTGTTTTTCTTTTGGCCCGTTGTGGGTTATTGAACTCAGTGTCCCCCCGTCATGACTGGGTATTTGAACGGAAGATTACGAAAGCAGTGAATTAACATGAAATGTCATTTATTCATTGGAAAAAGGAGATAACAATAGCGATGAGAGTATTTATTTATTCGATAAAATTGAAGAAACTATACAAAATAAAAACTTAAATATAAAAAATCATTGGAATTTTATTAATGAATGTCCACAGTTAATAGAAAAATTGTATAACAATATATTTAATTTAAAAAATATTTTCTAAAACATAAGGAAATTATTTCAATGAATAAAATATGAGCAAAAGATTTAATTTTCTGAAAATCCGTTTAAAAAAAATTGGAATATGGATGTGTTTCCCAAATGTTAGTGTTATAAAGTCCTTTTGGGTCCTTAATATACTCGCCGAGGGCTTACAACCTCATAGGAAAATGTCCATAAATGACTGCCACGAAATTTCATCGACTGAGGGCGGTCCAACTGGCTCCAGTATTCAGAAGACGAATCCCTAAAGGACTGCAGGAAGAGGTTGGGACAGCGAGTCTGCAGAACAAGGCATAAGCTATGCTCTTATTTTAATTCTTAAAGATGGGCGGTCGCTTCACATTGTATTTGGATATCTATTGGATGTATAGGCAATATTGTCACAAAAGCCCTATTCGTCATTGTCCGCATTGCCCCTAGGCTGCAGGTTCTCCGGTTTTTGCAGTAGTTTTCATCGGTCTCTTCAGTTTTGCGAAGATAATTTTTCCTCAGAGGGGGCTAAGCAAGATAAGACGGGATAATAGTTTTGTGCTTAGCCAAAAAAATGTACGCACAGACATATATTTGTTAGCTGGTATGTTATCATGGCACAAAATCTATGTCCATATTTCTATGCTTTTTGATACGCCTCATCTTAGGTACTATATTCTTTAAAGAATCAACGCCTTAGATACTCCTCGAAAATACATTCATTATAGAATCCATGTTTTTTGTACTCCTCGAAAAAATATTCTTTAAAAATATTCAACACCTTAGATACTCCTCGAAACAATATTCTTTATAGAAGCCATCCAGTACACACCTTAGATACTCCTCGAAAAATTGTCTTTTAAAGATTTCACTCGAAATGATATTCTTTAAAGAATCCACGCCTAAGATACTCGTCGAAAAATATTCTATAAAGAATCCACTTCTTAGATACTCGTCGAAAAAATATTTTTTAAAGATTTCACTCGAAATGATATTCTTTAAAGAATCCACGCCTAAGATTCTCGTCGAAAAATATTCTATAAAGAATCCAATTCTTAGAAAGTCGACAAAAAAAATTCTTTAAATAATCCACGCCTTACTATTCGACAAAATATTCTGTAAAGAATTCACGCCTTGGATACTCCTCAAAAAATGTTCTCTAAAGAATTCACGCCTTAGATACTCCTCGAAAAAAATTCTTAAATAATCCACGCCTTAGATACTCCTCGAAAAAAAATTCTTAAAGAATCCACGCCTTAGAAACTCCTTGAAAAAATACTTTTCGAAAAAGTGGTCTTTAAAGAATCCACGCCTTACTATTCGACAAAATATTCTGTAAGGAATTCACTCCTTGGATACTCCTCGAAAAAAAAATCTTAAAGAATCCACGCCTTAGATACTATTTGAAAAAATATTCTTCGAAAAAGTGGTCTTTAAAGAATCCACGTCTTACATACTCCTTCAAAAAATACTCCCCGAAAAAGTAGTATTTAAAGAATTCACGCCTTAGATACTCCTTGAAAAAATACTTCTCGAAAAAGTGGTCTTTAAAGAATCCACGCCTAATATACTCCTTGAAAAAATACTCCTCGAAAAATTAGTCTTTAAAGAATCCACGCCTTAGATACTCCTTGAAAAAATACTCCTCGAGAAAATATTCTTTAAAGAATCCACGACTAAGACACTCCTCGTCTTAGTCTTAAAATGATCCACGACTTAGATACTCCGCGAAAAAATAGTCTTTAAAGGATCCACGCCTTAGATACTCCTCAAAAAAACCTTTAAAAAATGCACGCCTCATATACTCCTCAAAAAAATATTCATTAAAGAATCCACGTGCATTGTTAGACTTTAAAAAATATTTTTAAAAATCCACACCTATTGTTAGGCTTTAACGTCATCTGTTTTTCATATTTATATGTCCTCATGGCCTTGAAACCCATTTCCCCCGAAAACTATTTTCAATAGCATTGCTATGATTAAAAGTTTCTTTTCGAAACTTCACATCAATTCCCATCACAGTTTCTTATTTACAGAATATAGGTCTGAAAATGATTGTCGATATTCTTAAAGGAAAACAACTGCTGTGATAGATATGACAAAAGGAAAAAACAGCAGCAGCAACCATTCAAAATCTGTTGTGGCAACGAGGACAGTGGAAATTATGAAAAGAAAAATCGATGTCATTGCGGTTTCATTATCATCGAATACAAACCGGGGAAAATTCCATTTCAAGGCCCTTGCCATAAAAACACAAAATACCTTTTCACCTCCAGAGTACCCATCTGACTGACTGACTGCCGATGAGCAGTGTTATCGTTGTTGTTGTCGTTCGTTGTGTGCTTGCCTTTTGTTATTTCTCTGTAAGACAATAATGACGTTCCATTTCATTTGGATACGTGAAATCAACACCTCATAAATCAACCAAAGAGTTTTCTTAGCCATGGTCGTCTTCTTCTTCTTCAACTGCAGTTTGGAAATGTTGAAAGATGAAGAAATGCTGTCAGTTAATGGCAGGAAAATGCCTACTAAAACTAATGGCATTTCTGTTTAACCGCAAATTATAAGAAATCAACCCAAGGAGTATCTTTTTGGGATTGTTTATGCTGTTGTTGTTTTTTCATCTTCTTCTCTGAAAAACAGCAAAAGAAGATTTTTAGCGAATTGTAATTTTGAAAGCATTCATGAAAATGACTGGTGATAAACATTTGAAGCCAGTGCAATGCACTTGGATGCCTAGATCTGAGCCTGTGAATCTTGAAAATCTTTTTTACTCTTGGAATTATAGCTTTGTTTTTGGCCAAAAACTACTATGTGGCACAACGTCATAAAAGAAGAAAACAACCACAATCACCATGTTAGTGCGATGAGAACAAAATAAGAAATTAATCAAACGTGAAGTTTGTGTAATTTTTTTTTTTTTGGTTTATAAGACACAATTATTTTGACACGTTTTCACACTACTCACTGATTTGACTGACTTTTGTAAAAAGTCTTTAAAAAATTGGCCTCGAATCGAACTTACGGACAAAAATCACAGGACAAAAATCACAAGAAATTGTCAGAATTGTAATAGTACGAAATGTCTTCTTCATCATACACCAAAGTAGTTGGATCGCCCCCCTCAGTCACCCGATGTCAACCCTATTGAGGATAAATTCATCGGTAAATAAGAAGCTAGTAATGAGAAGATACAAGTCGGAAGGAACCGACCTTATGATACCATACAAGAGATGCTTCTAGGAGCATTACCCAGAGAAAAATAAAAAAGAGTTGAAAAAACACTTTGGAGAGTGAGCGTATGGCGAGGGTGGTGGCGAATTTCTATAGCACAGTAATTCTTTATACTTTAAATTTCTCTATTGTGATTTTATATTTTCTTAATCTTCTCCCTTATGTCTTATCTCGTTTCTCCTTATTTACTTACAATGTTTGTGTTCTGCTTCATTAGGCTTGTTGTTGGTATCAATCTGGTTTGATATATTGTGCTGTTCAAAAAAAATAGATTCACCTGCTCTCGAAAAAGTTGTTCACTTCTAAGTCTCATATAGTTAGAAATATATGTCAAAAAGTAACTGCACTTTGTTTACTCATCTCCTCTGAATATAATCCCGTTACAATTCCCATGTTGCAAGCGACAGTCCTCTTAAATTTATTGCAAATACAGATTTTGTTGTGGGAACACGTGCTCCATAAAATAGATTTACTTTAAAAAATTAATTGATTTTTAAGATTAATACGCTGTGGTTTGAAAGTTATTGCACTAAACGGTAAGTCCGATTAGTTTTTAATAATTATATTAAACAAATCAATTAAAAAATAAAATATTGAAACTAGAAATGGGCAGAAGTAAACAGTGCAGTCCTGAAATCAGGGATATTATAAAGAAACTTCATAATGAAGCCAAGAGCTATAGACAAATTGCAGCAATTATCGACTGCTCATATAAAATGGTCCAAAATGCTGTAAATTATCAGTTTAAGCCAGAAACTAGAGGAAAGAAAATCAAAAATCACACCCCTTATGGAAAGGAATATAGTTCGTCATGTAAAAAAAACATCCATTTGCAACCTCTTCTGCCATTAAATAAGAATATAACCTTGATGTTTCTACTCCAACAATCAGAAATAATTTGAAATCCAAATCTAGCAGAAAAGTTACATTTTTATCCAAACAACACCAAAGCAGTATGTAAATTGGCCCATGCATAAGTGGAGAAATATTTTATGGTTAGACGAAACTAAAGTTAATTTGTTTAACTCTGATAGGAGTAGTTTGACAGTAAGAAGACCTCCGAACACCGAACTCCTTCCACAATACACAAGAAAAACCATTAAACATGGTGGAGGAAATATAATGGTATGGGGATGTTTTTCCTACCATGGTACAGGGCCTCTATTTAGAATAGAACGAACAATGGATGCAATTTATTACACGAATATATTGAACAACGTCATGCTGCCCTATGCTGAATGGGAAATGCCGCTTAGATGGGATTTCAACAAGATAACGACCCGAAACATACATCGAAGCGAGCTAAAGATTGGTTTCAAAATAATGACGTAGATGTTTTAAGCTGGCCGGCACAGTCACCGGACTTAAATCCTATCGAAAACTTATGGAAAATTGTTAAAGCATATCTACGAGGAAAAAATCCATCAAATAAATAACAGTTATGGGAGTTAGTAAAAGAATCGTGGAAAAACATTCCAATCGAAACATGTTAGAGACTTGTTGAGTCTATGCCAAAACGGTGTTCAGCAGTCATTCAAAATAAAGGGTACTCTACTAAGTACTAAGGTAAATAAAGTGTAAATAAAAGGATTTATAAAGTTTTAATTACTAACAAAATGTTTTCAGAACTCCAAAGTCAATGAATGTATTCTATTGAACAGCAAAAAATCGCTGATTTTGTATAATAATGATGAATACGTAGATTTTTAGTTTAGATATTTTGGATTTATATCTTTTTTATATTATTTATGTTATAATATTACCAAAACAAAAAAATAAAGAATTGTAATCGCGTTCATATAGTGTTTTATTGGCCACAAAGATGTTAAATGAAGGTGAATCTATTTTTCTGAACAGCACTGTATATCGAAATAATTTGGAAAATACATATGCGAATTTTGTAACACCAAGACAGAAAGAAACAATGGAATGCAAACCTAGTTATAATCGAGTGAGTGGAAAAGTGGCAACAGGAACAGCCGAAACTAAACATAGCAATAAATTTTGGTTGTGGTGTTTTCTTCTTCTTGGGAGAAATGCATTTTATTTTATCAGAAAAGAGAGAGAGGTTAAGTAGAGTTGTGATATTAATGAAATGTTAAACTATTTTGGAAATAATTTTGACTTCCTCATGTTTATAAGAATGTTTACCAGACTGTTTAATTTAGAAAATCTATTGATTTCATTCTCTTGGGCGTTTACACTTTTATTGTGTTTCAAAACGCATTGAATTCCATATTCGGTACAATCTTCATACTCCGTAATATTACAACATTGAAATGTCAAATGACAAATTCTAACGAGTATGGAATTAGCGCCGACGCCACCTTCCATTATTATTGTTGACTCTCAAACACTCTCTTTTCGTTGGCCTACCAATCAACAGGTAATCTGTCACTCTATTTTTCCACTCTTCTATTTTTTATCAATAAAGCAACTGCCTTTATTTTAATTTAAATCTAAAAACGTTCGTGTTTTTATTTCTTATTTTTTGCACGCAATTTCGGCGTCAACATTTTGGTCCTTCGAGCCGGATACGAGCTTTTGGAAACGATTTTCTAATTGGTTTATTGTTTGCATTTTCAGCAGCAAAAAACAACAACACAACATCATCACCATCCCTATACATCATCATCCCTAAACTTATCATAATTAATCATTATCAACAAAAACAGGTATCATCTTTACCAACAAAAACAGGTAGGTCAGTGCAGTGTTTCGTTTTTCTATTTTATATTGTGAGCTCGCGCAGTGAAAAAAGAAAAAAAAATTGTTAAAAATTTAATTTGTGGTTTTATTCTGAAAAGTGAGTGATAATAATAACTATTAAAAAAAAACAAATTAATGAAAATTAAATTATTTTTAAAATAAATATCAATAATTTGAAACACCCCCACTCGGCTCTAATATTTATTTGCAACAAAAAATACACGGCCGCTTTACAACGTTTTGTCGTTACACAATCGTTTGTCTCTCCGTCTGTCGTATATTAGTCCATTTATCGCGGACGGACTAATCGATGATCAGTGAAAAAAGAAAAAAAAAGTGTCAAAAATTTTCGTATTTAATTTGTGTTTTGATTCTAAAAAGTGAGTGGTTTTTTTATAATAATTTTTCTATTAAACGTTTTTTAAAAAACAATTTGTTTTATTAATTGAAATTATTAAATTATTTTCAAAATAAATAACAATAATTTGAAACACCCCCACTCACTCTAATATTTGGTTGCATTCTATTAGAATAGCAATAAAAAAATAATAACCAAACGCATGTTTTTATTGGATGATTTTGTTAGAAAAAAATATTTTCGTTTGTTTCTTTTTACCACTGATCGTAAAACAATACACAATTATATTTCACATACCTACGCTGGTTAACGTATGTACGTTGGTTGTCACCATACACAATTATAATTACATTGTTACGTTGGTTGATTAATAATTTCTTTATACGCATTTTGTAAACGGTCAGCCACTAGCCTATCGTTTAACCATACACACACGCTATACACATACATACCATTTGTTAGGCAGCCGTCGCTCGCCTTGTTGAGTTGTTTTCTTTTGTTTCTTCTTTGTTACGTGTACGCTACACACATCGGGTCGGTCGAGTGTGGTTAGTTAACACGTTTGGTACAAAGTTGAAAATTTTTGTTTATTGAATTAGTAGTGTGTGTATGACTATTTGAAATATAGTTGTGTATAATAATAACGCAATACACCCTACAGTCCGCATTGGTTGAAATTCATATAAATAATAATTTTTCGTATTATTTATATTGAATTTAATTAAAAATAATATAATTTTGATATTATTCACCTTGTTATATATTTATAAAACATTTATTTTCATTTAATTTTTTAAATCGAGTGGAAAATTTATAATTTTTTTAAACCTTTTTCGCAGTTTTGTTGATTTTTATTTAATTTTTCTTGAAAATTAAGCTTTTTCGTGTAGTTTCTTGGCTACAATTTTGATATTATCGTTCGATTTTCGGCATTTATCGATAATTATTTCCTCTATTTTTTGGTTTTTGGTTAACCTTTTGTGGTTTTTGATATATTCTTTGGGAATATTTTGGAAATTTTCGAGATTTTTGGAATTTATTTGTCATTTAAACAATTTTGGTTTGTTTTTTGAACATTTTTTATCGGTTTTCAAATATTATTTCGGATATTTGGATTGTTTTAGCGAATTTGAGCTATATTTCATTTAAAATTGTGGTAAATTCGTCGGAATTTTGAAAACTTGTTGGACATTTTTTGGAATTTTATCCAAATATTGGAAAATTTGGTCGATTTTTTAATTTTTATTTCGATTTTTGGAATTTTCCTTAAGGAAGTTGGTGTTTCTTGGGAATAATTTGGACCGATTGGTTAATAATCGAAATCAGATTGGCATTTTCTCCATAATTCGATTTCTTGATTTAGAAAATCATTACATTTGGACATTTTTCGTAATCCTTTTTGATTGTTGAGCGGTTTTTGCATTTAAGACTCCAATATGTTTACTCCTTTTGATAGTTTTATCAGAGTTTCTGACTCTTTTGTCAAATTTGTTGAATATATCCGGGCAATGAAACCCGAAGATATAAATATTTTTGCTCTGGAAGTCCGTAGCGCCGAACTAGGAAAAGTTTGGAAAGAAACAGAGGATAAGTTCAGATCGTGTATTCTCTATTTGGAAACGTCTGAAGAAACGACTAAAGAAATGCTCGAGTCGGCGGATCGGAAATTTGAGGTAGTGTACCAAAAATATATGGATTGTTTATCGAACTTGAATTGTAAGCTGTCAGAATTAAAGGGCGAACAACAATTGTTGAACTCCTCTCGCAGTAGTTCAGTAGCTTCTCTAACGCAGCATCACTGTGATATTCCTAGGGAAGCGCAGCCATCAGATGTAGCGGTAGGAAAATCGAGGTCTTCTCTCCACACTCGTCAGGAAGTGGATAATTCAGCTACTAGCTCTCCAATATCGCGTATTGAAGATACTAGTACTCCTCAGACCTTTTCTATTCCCCCAAATTTAGACAGTGTACATAGTCTAACATTACCTCCGTGTGATACCGATATTTTCGAAGGAGACTTTCAATCATGGCCTACGTTTAGAGACCTTTTCAGCACGGTGTATATAAATAATACGCGTTTGAGCGATATTGAGCGTCTTTGCCATTTAGTGCGCAAAACCAGTGGAGAAGCTCGGGAAATTGTGTCGAAATTTCCTTTAACGCACCGTAGTTTCGGTCCAGCGTGGAATGCGTTGAAAGACACGTATGATAATCCGCGTTTACTTGTCCACAATCAATTGAAAACCCTGTTTGCTCTGCCGGTACTTCAAATTGAATCCACTTCGGGTCTAAAACTTATCCAACGGGGTATTAACGGTTGTTTATCAGCGATGTCTATCTATGACATCCCAACAGAAAATTGGGACCCATTTTTAGTGTTCTTGTGTCTTCAACGGCTACCCAAAATTACTCAAACCTTGTGGGAGCAAAGCGTTAGGGACAAAGCAGCTATTTCACTTTGGAAAGATTTAGATAGCTTCCTAACTGAGAGAATTAGAACTCTAATGTGCCTCCATGATATGAGAGGAAGTGAACAGGCACCCAAATCTAGCGTAAAAAGGGTCCAAACACATTTGACTAAATCGGATACGTCAAATAATTTAAAGTCGCCCCAAAAAAAGGATTGTATTCTCTGTCCGCAACACGTCCATCAACTTTTTGAATGCCCTCGTTTTAGAAATATGTCGATTTCTAATAGATTCTCGATCGTTAAGCGGCATCGCCTATGTGTCAATTGTTTGCGAAAGGGGCACGAGGTTAAAACTTGTCGAAGTAAGCATCGGTGTTCTCAATGTAGCAGAACACATCACACTTTGTTGCACCGAAACGATTCATCACCAAATAAGTCAAATACTACGGTTTGTTCGGTAAACCGGAGTCCCAATAATTCACCAACTCCCGCACCTGTAAATCCTACTGTCGCATCCACCACATCTCTTGTTTCTCGGCAGGTCTTCCACACTTCCCAAAATAAATCGGTATTACTGGGTACCGCTACAGTAAATATTCTCCATGATGGTGTTTCTTATCCTGCTAGGGCTTTAATAGACCCCGCGTCAGAGTCTTCATTTTTGTCTGAGCGGCTTCAAAAACGTTTGAAACTCCCTGTCTCTACAACTAATGTTAG
The DNA here is from genome assembly GCF_032173495.1 of Musca vetustissima. Lineage (NCBI taxonomy): Eukaryota > Metazoa > Arthropoda > Insecta > Diptera > Muscidae > Musca > Musca vetustissima. The sequence goes on from NW_026880481.1 coordinate 297,703, forward strand.
TATTTCGGGAGTGAATTGTGCAATTTCGGCCAATTCTCGTAAAGTTTGTTCTTTGAAAATTGGGAGTCCTTGTGATCCTACAGTAATGCTAGAAACTAGCGCATTGGTTTTGCCGTCAATTTCGGGTAATCTTCCCTCATTTACAGTTACGTCTGATTTAAGAGCCCAAATGCCAAGTATTCGTCTGGCAGATGCTAATTTGTTTGATTCACGTCCCGTGGATCTTCTTTTAGGTGCAGATTTGTACCCAAAAATATTGTTAGATGGTTGTCGTACTATTGTTGCTGGAAGTTTGTTAGCTCAAAATTCAGTTTTTGGCTGGCTGGTTACTGGACCCATCCCCTCGTCAATGATCCGTACCTTTTCCACTACTATTCGCAGGCAAAATTATAATACACAAACTAGGTCTAAATCAAATAGGCTGGGGCGATCCTCTTGTGGAAGCCAGGTTCGTCGAATGGCTTAAATTTGTGGACACATCTCCCCAAGAAAATGCAATTCAAATTTGTCGTTGTGTTCGGTACACTTCTCAATGTTCGGCGGAATTGCATGTAATTTATAATGCCTCAGTTATGGCATACCCCGGGGTAGTATATAGTCGAATTGAAGTCCTAGTTCAAAATGTGTTCGTGCATTTAGTATCTAGTAATACAAAAGTAGCTCCTATTAAATCATTTTTACTACCTCGTTTGGAACTTTGCGGAGCAGTTTTAGCCTATTAACTTTTGAAAGTTATTGAGATCGTTGTAGAATTTCGTCAGGTTTATTGTGGGACGGATTCTATTATTGTTTTGTCATGGCCAATGGAGTTTGTAGTATCCATGATCTTGTTAATAATTCTCTTAGTCTATTCGAGATTTACCTCCACTGGAGACAGACATTGAAATGAGTTCGGTGCATTTTCATTTGTCTTTTGTTCTTGCTCATTCGTAAAAATCATAGATAAATATTCCTCTTTTGTAATAGGCATTCGTGCAATTGCATATTTGTTATGGTTCATATGTCGAGCTTGTGGTCGATACCGTTGTAAATATTTTTACCTCGATAAATAATTATGTTGTTGAAATTTGAGGAGCTTCGACTTCTCCTAATAATCTTCACTTTTCGACTAAGGCTATTATTTGGAAGCGGAATTTGATTTGTCCGCTGCAAACTTCATTGTATCGATTTATTGCTCGTCGAGGTTGTCAACGTCGGATAGTCCTGTTGAATTTGTAGTTATAACACCCGGTCATCTTTTTGATAGAAGCTCCTTTAGTTGCTCCGCTTGATCCTCTTATTTTTGGACAACCGATATCGCTCGTGACTCGGTTTTAGAAAGTCAGTTTTGTATCATTTGAGGAATGAGTGGAAATTTCTGCAAAGGCATGTTCTAAAGGACGAATTAGTCGTGGTTCGGCACGAGAATCTCCCTCCGACCTCGTGGAAGTTAGGTCGTGTAGAAAATGTTTACCCGGGTGTAGATGGACACGTTCGAGTGGTAGATGTTCGTACGGCAAACGGCGTTGTAAAGCGGCCTATATCTAAGTTGGTCATTCTGACCGACCAATCGTCGAAGGAAGAAAATTAAATTATCTGTTTTTCTCTTAGTAACATGGACGCTTCCAACATGTACACTATTGATCTGATCGCTGAAATCGATGATTTATTGCAAAGTGGAGATCGTACCACTAGGTCGAAAAACCGCACAACTTCGGAAGTTTTGGATGAGTTGGTTCGTCCAATAGCTGCGGTCAAAATAACAGAGTCCGAGACGGAATCCGTAACTGCGGGTTCCAGTGCCAACGTCCGATTATCCGAACCCGTAACTGCGGGTTCGAATCGTGTTCACCCATCAGAATCCGTAACTGCGGGTTCTTCGTCGACAAGTTCGGTATCCAGGCCAAATCCCATAACTGTGGGTGACTCGGTCGTTGTTCCACCATCGGAGTCCGTATCTGCGGGCTCCTCGAATTTAAATAGAAATTGTCGCGTTTGTAATCGCCGGCACTCGATTGGTACGTGCCGCGATTTTCTTGCGATGTCTGTCGAAGCGCGCATACACATCATAACTGTCAACCGGGACTGTACACGCTGCCTAGCCAAATGGCATCAAGCCAAAGAATGCCACAGTCAAAAAACGTGTGTCAAATGCGGAGGAAGGCACAATACCCTTTTGCATTTGGAGTCTGTGGAGCAAGGGAACGTTACTAAAATGTCCGTCCGTTCCCGTCAAAACATAAGGTCTCGTCCGTATCCCAGTCCTATGTCAGGTCCGAGATTGAGATCCGATTCAACATCGTCCGTAGATAATCGCCATGTTGCCAATTTTGTTGGTAATTCTCTCGGGTCATTACCCTTGCAACAGGTATCGACAATATCCCCCAGTCTTATCGTAAGACTTCAGCATGTCGGACCCTCGATTCCAATTCGTGCAGTATTGGATCCTTGTGGTAGGCAAAGCCTAATATGTGCCTCAATGGTGTTTGACCTGAGGCTTCCCACATCCAATATCGATGGGATCCCTTTCTGTCGCATTTCGGTGACATCGACCCACGACCCATCTCAAACCCTCTCGGTCATGGCTCGGGTAACTGATTTACGACACGTTGTTACGTCGACTTCTAATAGATTCTCGATCGTTAAGCGGCATCGCCTATGTGTCAATTGTGTGCGAAAGGGGCACGAGGTGTCTGAGCGGCTTCAAAAACGTTTGAAACTCCCTGTCTCTACAACTAATGTTAGTATTTCGGGAGTGAATTGTGCAATTTCGGCCAATTCTCGTAAAGTTTGTTCTTTGAAAATTGGGAGTCCTTGTGATCCTACAGTAATGCTAGAAACTAGCGCATTGGTTTTGCCGTCAATTTCGGGTAATCTTCCCTCATTTACAGTTATGTCTGATTTAAGAGCCCAAATGCCAAGTATTCGTCTGGCAGATGCTAATTTGTTTGATTCACGTCCCGTGGATCTTCTTTTAGATGCAGATTTGTACCCAAAAATATTGTTAGATGGTTGTCGTACTATTGTTGCTGGATCAATGATCCGTACCTTTTCCACTACTATTCGCAGGCAAAATTATAATACACAAACTAGGTCTAAATCAAATAGGCTGGGGCGATCCTCTTGTGGAAGCCAGGTTCGTCGAATGGCTTAAATTTGTGGACACATCTCCCCAAGAAAATGCAATTCAAATTTGTCGTTGTGTTCGGTACACTTCTCAATGTTCGGCGGAATTGCATGTAATTTATAATGCCTCAGTTATGGCATACCCCGGGGTAGTATATAGTCGAATTGAAGTCCTAGTTCAAAATGTGTTCGTGCATTTAGTATCTAGTAATACAAAAGTAGCTCCTACTAAATCATTTTTACTACCTCGTTTGGAACTTTGCGGAACAGTTTTAGCCTATCAACTTTTGAAAGTTATTGAGATCGTTGTAGAATTTCGTCAGGTTTATTGTGGGACGGATTCTATTATTGTTTTGTCATGGCCAATGGAGTTTTGTAGTATCCATGATCTTGTTAATAATTCTCTTAGTCTAATCGAGATTTACCTCCACTGGAGACAGACATTGAAATGAGTTCGGTGCATTTTCATTTGTCTTTTGTTCTTTCCCATTCGTAAAAAATCATGGATAAATATTCCTCTTTTGTAATAGGCATTCGTGCAATTGCATATTTGTTATGGTTCATATGTCGAGCTTGTGGTCGATACCGTTGTAAATATTTTTACCTCGATAAATAATTATGTTGTTGAAATTTGAGGAGCTTCGACTTCTCCTAATAATCTTCACTTTTCGACTAAGGCTATTATTTGGAAGCGGAATTTGATTTGTCCGCTGCAAACTTCATTGTATCGATTTATTGCTCGTCGAGGTTGTCAACCTCGGATAGTCATGTTGAATTTGTAGTTATAACACCCGGTCATCTTTTTGATAGAAGCTCCTTTAGTTGCTCCGCTTGATCCTCTTATTTTTGGACAACCGATATCGCTCGTGACTCGGTTTTAGAAAGTCCGTTTTGTATCATTTGAGGAATGAGTGGAAATTTCTGCAAAGGCATGTTCTAAAGGACGAATTAGTCGTGGTTCGGCACGAGAATCTCCCTCCGACCTCGTGGAAGTTAGGTCGTGTAGAAAATGTTTACCCGGGTGTAGATGGAGACGTTCGAGTGGTAGATGTTCGTACGGCAAACGGCTTTGTAAAGCGGCCTATATCTTAGTTGGACATTCTGACCGACCAATCGTCGAAGGAAGAAAATTAAATTATCTGTTTTTCTCTTAGTAACATGGACGCTTCCAACATGTACACTATTGATCTGATCGCTGAAATCGATGATTTTTTGCAAAGTGGAGATCGTACCACTAGGTCGAAAAACCGCACAACTTCGGAAGTTTTGGATGAGTTGGTTCGTCCAATAGCTGCGGTCAAAATAACAGAGTCCTAGACGGAATCCGTAACTGCGGGTTCCAGTGCCAACGTCCGATTATCCGAACCCGTAACTGCGGGTTCGAATCGTGTTCACCCATCAGAATCCGTAACTGCGGGTTCTTCGTCGACAAGTTCGGTATCCACCAAATCCCATAACTGTGGGTGACTCGGTCGTTGTTCCACCATCGGAGTCCGTATCTGCGGGCTCCTCGAATTTAAATAGAAATTGTCGCGTTTGTAATCGCCGGCACTCGATTGGTACGTGTCGCGATTTTCTTGCGATGTCTGTCGAAGCGCGCATACACATCCTAACTGTCAACCGGGACTGTACACGCTGCCTAGCCAAATGGCATCAAGCCAAAGAATGCCACAGTCAAAAAACGTGTGTCAAATGCGGAGGAAGGCACAATACCCTTTTGCATTTGGAGTCTGTGGAGCAAGGGAACGTTACTAAAATGTCCGTCCGTTCCCGTCAAAACATAAGGTCTCGTCCGTACCCCAGTCCTAGGTCCGGTCCGAGATTGAGATCCGATTCAACATCGTCCGTAGATAATCGCCATGTTGCCAATTTTGTTGGTAATTCTCTCGGGTCATTACCCTTGCAACAGGTATCGACAATATCCCCCAGTCTTATCGTAAGACTTCAGCATGTCGGACCCTCGATTCCAATTCGTCCAGTATTGGATCCTTGTGGTAGGCAAAGCCTAATATGTGCCTCAATGGTGTTTGACCTGAGGCTTCCCACATCCAATATCGATGGGACCCTTTCTGTCGCATTTCGGTGACATCGACCCACGACCCATCTCAAACCCTCTCGGTCATGGCTCGGGTAACTGATTTACGACACGTTGTTACGCCGTTGGAAGCCATCTCTGAACGGACGAAAGAATCGTTTTTGGGTCTACCTCTCGCTGATCCGTGCTTTTTCAGGCCAGGCCGCGTGGCTTTAGTGTTTGGCCCGGAAATGTATGCCAAAATCGTCACCAATCGAGTGCAAGCGCTGCCGGGGCTTCCTGTAGCCCACTATACTATGTTTGGTTGGGTACTCTCTGGAGTATGCCACTCTTAATTCTTATCTATTAAATGTTCGTGTTTAATTTGGAAAAAAATAAATAAATGAAATTATTATGAATTGCTCACACTGCACTGCCCTACTATTTATTTGTACTTATAAATTAAGATATATATATATTGTATAATTTTGAGTGTTACAACATTAATAATGTTGCAAGGGGGTCGCCAATGTTTAATTTAGAAAAACATATTGATTTCATTATCTTGGGCGTTTACACTTTTATTGTGTTTCAAAACGCATTGAATTCCATATTCGTTACAATCTTCATACTCCGTAATATTACAACATTGAAATGTCAAATGGCAGATTCTAACGAGTATGGAATTGGCGCCGACGCCACCTTCCTTTATTATTGTTGACACTCAAACACTCTCTTTTCGTTGGCCTACCAATCAACAGGTAATCTGTCACTCTATTTTTCCACTCTTCTATTTTTTTATAAATAAAGCAAATGCCTTTATTTTAATTTAAATCTAAAAACGTTCGTGTTTTTACTTCTTATTTTTTGCACGCAATTTCGGCGTCAACACTTATATTCACCCCCTTTTTGGGATAGTCCCCATATAACCCCCTTTTTATACCCTCCACCAAAGTATGGAGGGTATATTAATTTTGCCATTTCCGACCCTATAAAGTATATATATTCTTATCAGGATAAAATTCTAAGACGATTTAGCCATGTGCGTCCGTCTGTCCGTCCGTTTGTTGTAATCACGCTATCTTCTGAAGGAGTTGAGATAGGGTGCTGAAATTTTGCATAGGTTTGTCTTTTGTCTGCAGGCAGGTCAAGTTCGAAGATGGGATATATCGGTCCACGTTCCAATTTTCGGAATTTTGCGGTTCCTGAGCGCGTTTTTCAGCCGAATATGCTGGAATTTGGTACGTTGGATTCTTATTGGGTACTAAATGGCTCCACAAAAATTATAAATATAGGTCCACTTTTTCTGGTACCCCCATATAACGGTAATTTTCAGTATTTTGGGGATGTTGGTCGTATTTTTCCACCGAATTGGCTGCAATTTATTATTTTGAGTTGTTAATAGGTACTGTTTAAGTTTGATACATTGGCCTACAACTTCCTCGGCTCAGTCGATCACGGTCAATCAGCATGATTGACAGCTCGGGTATTGCCTCTGCACGTTCCCTCTGCGGACACCGCAGAGCGTATATACCAAAGGGCAACGGTTGTTGTTGGTTTGCCCCCTTGCTCGACACTCTCTCACTGGAATATGTGTATGTAGTTGTAGCTGCACCAATACAAATATCATTAAGATTCCGTTAGAACTAACAGGCCTCTGACGCCACCACACCAAATTACATAAGGTAATTTATTTGTTGTTGAAAAGAAGCACCAATAAAGCCAATAAATTAGAATATTAACTTCTAACCCTTGTGTTTTATTTTCTTGTTATTTCTTCTTTTTCTTTATATTTACACCATCACACGCGTATCTCCACTTACACCAATAACTGCTGGGAGCTCTCGTTGTCGCTTCACCCCTCTCCCTCGAATTGATTATTTGCACACCCTCACCATCACCACGGCGAGGAGTTGAGCAAGTCCCTCGCCTAAACATTTAGTCGCATCGAGTCGTATAGTAGCCAATTGCCTAATTGTTGTTGTTTCCACGCGGAGAAATCATTATCGGATCACCTCTCATAGGAAATAATCTCATCAGTGAGCTACCGCGAGTGTTAGTATTTTTCGTTTGTTTTCGAATTCACGTTTTAATTGAGCATAAGTCAATATTCAATCACCCTACGCGTGTGTTACTGCTACATCATATACAGTCCACTTTAATCGTTGCACATACCTTTGTATTGGATGTACATTCGTTGTTACGAAATTTACATTTCGTTTGGGTGTACTGATCACCCTACGTCGCGGTGGTCATACAAAACCTTTCGTATTGTTGTTATTATCACTTGTCTGCTAAATTGCTCCCTTCTCCTTTATACGGAGAAAATTTGCAGTGATACATATTTACACTAACAATGCAAATTGTTCCCAACGATGGGTTGTTAAAATATAAAAAATCTCCGCTCTATATACTGTTCGTTTGGTTATTTGTTGCTGTTCCCATATCACCAACCAAACACACTAGCTCTTTTTTTGTAATCTCTTAA